>NC_089595.1:90003903-90279517 GCF_019320115.1 Miscanthus floridulus | reverse complement strand
ATTATAGTAGATACTACATGCTCTATGTAGACTACCACAAACATTTCACACCATTTGAGTAAGTATAACAGCCTACACAAAAATGATAAGGCATAATGGTTTAAAATAGCATAATTAGGAAACCTTAGTGAAAAGTGTCAAGCAACTAGATTTCATATTTTTCCTAGCATCCTTAAGGTACTAAGATACTACCCACCAAGTTTCATGGTCATAGGATTCCTAGATAATTTACAAAAATTCACACAAGTATCCATCAATATAAAAAGGAAAATCTATAACTCAAAAACCCTACATGCAATAACTCTCAAATTTTAACTCAAGCTTCTACTAAGCAAGACTAAGCTTACCTACAAAATTTCATAATTTTTGGATCATCAGAAACTCAAGATATAATTCAAACAAGTTTGCATGCATTTGAAAACACATTTCAAGTTCCTATTTAATTCATCAAAAATTTCTACATCATATGCTCATATCATATTTTTCTTAAATACTAGACCTCACTGTGAGTCTAACAAAATTTGAATCACACCATTTAGGATCTACACATTTGGAGTTACAAAATTTACAAAACAACATTCAAAACTGAAATTTGAACTATCCTTTGGAACAAGCAGTCACTAACGCGTGGGCCCCTGGGTGTCAGCCGATCCCACTCGTCAGCGATACAGAACAGAGGAGGCGGCGTTCAATGGCGCGGCGGTGGTCTTGCTCACCGACGGCGAGGACTCCGGTGACACCAAGGCCACCTATGTGCTCTACGTGATGAGAGGAACTGATTGGTGCAAGTGGCAAGACCTAAGACCTAGCGGAGGGGGCTCGTCGCCGGTGATGGCGGCACGGCAGAGCTCCGGCATGAGCTGCCGGCGACGGCAAGCCATGGCTGCCTCAACCGAGCTCGGTATGAGCTTCAAGAGGTCACCATGATACTACTCAAGCAAATAGAAGAGTACGGAAAGGTTCCTAGCTACGCCTCAACTCCGGTGAAGACACGCACATGGCAGGAATGGTCAATGCACCCTTACCAAAGCTCAATCGGCATAGCTGAGAGGTGGAGGAGGTAGAGGAGAACATGGCGGAGCTATGGTGAAGACATAGTTCGTGTTTTTGTGGCGATGAGCATGCACGAGCTCGTCGGAGCTGCTGTGGCTATTGCTGTGGCGCTTCGGGCGAGCGGAGGAAGCAGAGGAAGTGGAAATTGGACTGGCGAGCTGGTTGATAGGCGCGTGGGGGGGTTCATGTCATGGCCGGCCATCCAGGATGCCCGTGGTGCGTGGCTATGCGTTCAGGCAATCGGCGACGGGTGGTGCCATGCGGCGGTGATTTTCTAAACTCGGTCAGCACTGTAGCATGTCTAAACGGTGATTCAGTTAACCATCGACGACTGACAGTGAGACTTGACAGCGTTAGATCTCTTAAACCATGACTAATTAGTGGAAGAAATGTACATGAAAGTTGTAGAGTTAAGATAGGGCTCCAACAATTCTTGAGAAATTAACAGCTAATTCTCCATGGATCATGAGTAGTATCAAGCCAAAGTTGGCTCAATCAAACTAAAATGGCATTTAGGACTTAGAAAATTTTTCAAGTGTTGAATCAGCCTTCAATACTGACTTGTGGGTCCTTTTTGAACATGTTGTGCACATTTTCATAACTTGGCTTCTAAACAAAGTTTGTTCCTTATAAAATTTGCTACAACTTTGCTTTAGGTTGCTCAAACATGCATTAAACAGTCAAACAAAAGGGTTTAGGGGTCAAAACAAGTCAAACCACTTTTTGAAATCCTATTTAGGCAACATGATCAATATGAACAATGTTCCAAATGACATTCTAGGTGTCACTAAGTTGTTTAAAAGAATTATTAGCCACACCATACATTGGTCACACAAGAATCAAGCATTGTATGTACTGAAACAATGAAAAACACATGAAATGTTACAATTGTTTCATAGTCAAGTTTCACAGTGTTTCATGATCTTGTTGCATAGTATTAACTAACCATATTTCACTAAAGTAAGTTGCACATATTGCACTTAAGTGTTGCATACTTTTTATTTCATACAAGAAACAACACACATGAAATATGCAACATGTTGCCATGTTTCAAAATCATGTTTCATGTGATATAAGCTTATGAATGAATGAATGATGCTCATGTTCATGAAATGCAAGTGCAAATGTGGAAGCCAAACACCTAGGGTGTTACAGCCCTCCCCCCTTATAAAAATCTTGTCCCAAGATTTGAAAAGCATACCATTGTTGATAGAATTCCTTATAACCATCCCTCAAATAATCTTCTCTTTCCCACATTGCATCGCGTTCACTACCCTGATTACTCCACATGACTTTGTAAAACTTGACCACCTGACTCCGAGTCACTCGCTCACGAGTGTCAATCACTCGGACCTGGCTTTTCTTCAAAGGTCAAATCTGATTTTAACTCGATATCCCCCAATGGAACTCTCTCTTTAGGGACGCGAAGACATTTCTTCAATTGGGATACATGAAAGACATTGAAGATAGCACTCATCTTAGGAGGTAATTGAATCTTGTACGCCACCTTACCACTTTGTCCAATGATTTCAAATGGACCAACATATCTCGGTGCAAGCTTTTGCTTCACACCAAAGCATTGGACACTCTTCATGGGTGAGACTTTTAGATAAACGAAGTCTCCAACTTCGAACTCGATCGGTTTTCTATGTCGATCAGCATAACTTTTCTGCCTAGCTTGAGCTGTGGCCATGTGGGTTTGGATAGTACAGGACTTGTTCTTCCGCTTCTTGAACAAAATCAATTCCATAATATCTCCTTTCACCGGCTTCTACCTAGTTCAACAGGGGTTCTACATTTCTAGCCATATAAAGCTTCAAACGGTGCCATCTTGATACTCTCTTGATAACTAGTTATTGTACGAGAATTCAGCTAGGGGCAACCATTTTTCCCATGAGCCCTTCGCCGAGATGACACATGCGCTCAACATATCTTCTAAGATTTGATTCACTCGTTCAGTTTGCCCATTGGTTTGTGGATGATAGTCATAACTTCTTACTAGCTTAGTTCCTAATAATCCATGTAAGTGCTCCCAAAAGCGAGCAGTGAACTGTGGTCCTCTATCCGAGATAATAGTACGAGGGATCCCATGAAGTTGGACTATCTGATTGAAGTACAACTCCACGTAGTCGGTTGGACGAAAGTCTATGCGGACAGGAATGAAGTGTGCAGACTTGGTCAGACGGTCTACAATCACCCAAAATGGAGTTAAAATTCCATTGCGTAGTAGGGAGTCCAACAATAAAATCCATACTGATCTCCTCCCATTTCCAACCTAGAATAGATAGTGGCTGAAGTAATCCAGCTTTCATGTGCACAGCCTTGACCTGACAACAAGTGTCACACCTAGCCACATAAGCGGCTATCTCTTTCTTCATTTTGGTCCACCAAAATCGAGGCTTCAAATCGTGATACATTTTGCTACTACTAGATGAATAGATAATTTAGAGGAATGGGCTTCAGATATGATTTGATTTCTAAGTTCTCTATCCTTCAGAACTACCACCCTATCCTTGAACCATAACATGCCTTCCTCATCTACTCGTAAATGTTTGGTTTCTTGCTCTTTCATCTTGCGCTTGATGTGAAACACACCGGCATCTATCTTCTGTAGCTCGATAATTCAACTCTATAGAGTACAACTGACAGTGATGCTATGAAGGACTGCAGGATGAAGGAGCTTTGACAAATGGACGTCACTTTCAATCAAAGAGTGGCAATAAGACTTCCTGCTTAAGGCATCCACTATGATGTTTGCCTTGCCAGGGTGATAGTGCACTTGGAGGTTATAATCCTTGATCAACTCAAGCCATCTTCTCTGACGCATATTCAACTCTAGGTTGAGTGAAGATGTACTTGAGACTTTTATGATCAGTGTAAATGTTGCACACATTGCCAAGCAAATAATGTCTCCAGGCCTTCAAAGCATGAACAACAGCAGCGAGTTCCAAGTCATGCGTTGGATAATTCACTTCATGCTTCCGAAAGTTAGCGAGAGGTATAAGCAATGACTCTACCCTCTTGCATAAGAACACCTCCTAACCCAATACCCTATGCATCTGCAGAATATATCAAAAGGTTTCTCGATATCTGGTTGTGCCAAAACTAGAGCCGAAAGTTAGAAGAGTTCGCAGGGTGTGGAAAGCCGCATCACACTCGGGAGTCCAGACAAACTTCATGTCTTTTTGCAGCAATCCGAGTCATAGGCTTGGCTATTTTAGAGAAATCTAGGGATGAAGCGACGATAATAGCCAGCCAACCCTAGAAAACTTCGAACCTCGTGCATCGAGATTGGAGCCTCCTAGTTCAACACTTCTTGCACCTTGGTGGGATCAACCATAATTCCACCATCGGACAACACATGTCCTAGAAAAGGTACCTCACTAAAGCCAGAATTTCACATTTGCTGAACTTTGCATACAACTGGTGTTCTCAGCAATCTAGTGAGAACCACTCGCAAATGTTCAACATGGTCTTCTCCATTCTCAAAATAGACCAAGATATCATCAATAAATACCACCACAAATTTGTCCAACTCGAGCATAAACACCGAATTCATCAGATACATAAAATGTGCTGGGGGCATTAGTCAATCCAAAAGTCATAACAAGGTACTCATACAGAACCATATCTTGTAGAGAATGCAGTTTTTTGGGACATCCTCAGGCCAAATTTTGATTTGATGATACCCAGATCTCAAATCAATCTTGAAAAAAACTTTTGCTTTAGACAACTGATCAAATAAGATATCTATGCGTGGTAGAGGGTACTTATTCTTGATTGTAACTACATTCAAGGATCTATAATCTACACACATGCGTAGGGATTGATCCTTCTTCTTCACAAAGATAGTTGGGCACCCCCACGGAGGTGAACTAGGACGGATAAGGCCTTTCTTTAGAATGTTCATTCAACTAGGTCTTAAGTTCGGCTAGTTCATTGGGAGGCATTCTATATGGCCTTCTAGAGATGGGCGCTGTACCAGGAAGCAACTCTATCTTGAACTCCACTTCTAGATCCAGGGGCAATCCAGGCAAATCATCGGGAAAAACATCCGGAAAGTCACACACGACAGGGATATCTGCCAGAGACTTTGCTTGCACCACATTGGTCGTGCAAGAAAGATTGATGTCATGGGGTAACTATACTAGAAAACCCTCCTGATTACCAGGATCTCTGAGCATGACTACCCTAGTTCGATGTATCAATAAGCACTCCATGATGGCTCATCCAGTTCATTCCCAATATCACATCGATACCTAGCCCCTGGTAAAACTACCAGATCAACTTGATAACTTTGCCCCTCTATCTCAATTGTACATCCCCAACTACCAGCTTGGTTGGGATAATACCACTGGTAGCCCTAATACAATAACCCTCACCCTCAACAGTATATGTTTTCTGCATAAACTTGGATGCAAATGCTAGGACTAATAAAGGAATGCGAAGCACCTGAATCAAATAGTACAACTGCAGGGGTGTTGATCAATCAGAAACTTACTAGCAGTCACTACCTCTCCTGATGGAATCTCAGTAATATTAGTGCGGTTCACCTGCCCCTGACGGCCACCTTGGTAGTTGTTCTTCTTAGGGTAAGGACACTTCCTTGCCTAGTGACCGGTCTTGTTGCAATTCCAGCATGGCATTGTTGCTTGGCGGCACACTAGAACTGCCTTGACTGGTAGTGCCCTTGGGAAGAGCAACCGTAAATGCCTTGCGAAACCCAGTCTTGGTGGGATTCTTCTTCAGCGGTGGATGGAACTTAGCGGCTGACATTGGAGGATGGAATGGAGCCCTCTGTGTGACTGGAGCCTTGGATTGTGAGGCGCCCGCCTCATAGGCCCGCTTATGACTTTTCGAAAGCAGCATACACATCATTGTTGTTCTCTTGCGATAAAGCATCACTCACAAACTCATTAAAAAGAGAACACTTACAATTTCCCATGGTCTTCATCAATTTGGGGCTAAGCCCCTGCTTGAAGCTAGCAATCTTCTTGGCATCAGGTGTCCACAAACTCGGTAGCATACCTTGCAAGGTTGTTGAAAGCCTATAGGTATTCATTCAAGCTCTTGTTCCCCTAGGTCAGCTTCATGAACTCTGTATGTTTGATCACCATGAGACTAGAAGGAATGTAATTTCCCCTGAAAGCAGACTTGAACTGATCCCAAGTTATTTGAGCATTAGCGGGCATAGTGGACCGATGATGACTCCACCAAATGCCAGCTAGCCCATGTAGTTGGTGAGATGCATACTCAGTCTTTAGCACCTCAATCAAGCAGGAGCAGACTGGAACTTCTACTCAAGAGTATTCAACCACTCATCAGCTTGTAGGGGCTCCTCAGCCTCCTTGAAGATCGAGGGTTTCGTGTCAAGGAAATCCTTGAAGTCACCGTATTGATTTGGTTCTGGTCCTTGGTGTGGACCACGGCCATCCTGATTCGCAATCGTACGGAGAGCCTCAGCCATAGTGCGCTGTCCTTCTGCAAGCATTGCTATTAATTCCATTGGTGTGGGTGGTGGTGGCGGTGGAAGATCATCATCATCACCCTCACTGGTGGAACGAGTACAAGGCATCTGCACAATGCGCAACCAGTAATTATTGATGATGTTAGCACTATTGGAGAGGAACAATGTAATTGTGCCAAACTGAATTTACTGATGAGAATGAAAACTTCATACAATAAGCAGAGGCAATAATTCATTCTCGAATCACCACATCATCAAGTAGATTACTAGCACCATACGCAGTGCATTCCAACATGATAATTTTTAAACTTAATTATTACGATATGCATCCCAAAGGGAGCGAATTAAATACATGACATGCCGAGTTCGAATTTAAAAAGGTACATCCAACATCAGTCTTCGTACTTAAGCTCATTACATCAATAACTGCAAAAGCTAAACTAGTGAGACCTGCTAATGAACTACTCGTCGAAGTGATCGCTGTCCACATCAGAGACACCTTGAACTTCTTCTGGGTCTTCCTCTTCTTCTTCATCTAAAGGCTCAGCTGCATTGTCATCCATCTGCACAGTCCTCTTCTTCCTCATCGGCCTCAATCACTTGAGGTCCACCCACATTTGGATACCTTGGTATGGGTGCAAGGAATAGGAAATAGACATGGTTGTGCAGTTGATGGTGCTCAACCTGAAGCTCTTCAAGCTGTTCTTGGAGTGCTTGCTCCCTTTGAAAGGCGTTGTGGTTAGCCAACATCCAACCCCGACTGTCTTTCTTCTGCTAACTCTAAAGCTACATCTCTGTGATGAGTCACACAATCCAACTCTTGTGCAGCCTCATCTCTCTCAATAGTGAGGTTCATCAGCTGGTTATGAAGCTCAGTCTCTCTCGCGTGCGGTTTGACCCCACAGTTGCAGACGATAATTTGCTAATACCATGAATCTCCTCAACTTCTTGCTGAGCTCTCCCACATGCATCCGCCCTATAGCGATACTTGCGGGCATGCAACCTAACTTGTGCTGGGCTTCCATTGCCTTGCCAGCTTCATCTAGCACACTTGAAAGGGTGTTTTGCCTGACTCGACAAAGCTTCAAGACTGCCATCATAGCACTCATTCCAGCATTGTCGCTCTGCACACGTTCGCCACTGGCCTCGAACCAAGGCCTGACCAACGTCCTGAGTCCACTCAGCCTCAGTAGGAGACACTTGGGGAATGGATGAAGCAGGTCCACCCACTAACTCATCCTCAAAGCTCTATGCTATATCCATCAGCACATCAAGGGCAGCAACCTGAGCGACTTCCCATGGGCTTCGTCCATCAGTCTCAATGCTCCACCCATGCCACAACGGTCTTGTGGGGTTTTGTGGCACTACAAAGGTCACAACGTACCATGGTACATCTCCCAATGGTACCTGCTTGCCTCCACATGTAGCTGGGTGCCTCCGGGTACCCAACTGAACTGAGCACCCTCTAGAGCAAGGTGGGAGTACTGAACTGGTCCAAAAAGGTGCTGCTACCAGTAGGAAACACGGGCGCGGCCATCTGTATCAAAAAGGGATGCAATTCACGTGAGAGGATTATTTTGCTGAGAGATTGCACTTTACACTTGGGATAAGCAATTATAGGGAGGGAGTAATGCAATATGAATGACATGAGTGAATATGATGCATGCGCGTTCCGTATGTCCTCACAAACCTATGAAAATTTAAGCTTTAGTGGAATATACGGTGGCATACATATGTTCTCTCAATTAGCAGTAACTAGTCGATCTACACAGTGCATTGTTAGCGTACCTATAGAAAACTTCATTGCAGCCCAACCCAACAAGATATAATGCTAATAATCACAAGTAGTAACTAAGATACTCTCCATATATACATCCCCCGATATATACTTCGGTATCCAAACTACCCAACAAATGTACCCACAATTAAGTACCTTCATATATACATGTATGCCTCATGTAAATACTCCTAATAACCACAACTAGCTCTCCCCTAGACCGATGGTTGGATGGTCATGCTCTCGCAACTCACACTTACCTTAGCTGTAGAGGCAATTGATCCATACATTACCATTCAAGCGAATGGCATCCATGCAATATCACGCCGCATGGACGACGAAATAGAAACAATCAATTCCCCCAAGTTAGTAATTATATATAAGCCACCTAGAAGTCCTTAAGTGGGCTATAAGGGATGTGATCACTAGTACACCATAAAAATTTTGATTTTTGAACAATTATATATAACTATAAGTTGGAAAACTATTTTCACAACAAAAACTTTTGTTTTAAATAGCCGTAAGACATGTTTAATGTTGAATCTAGCTCCGATACCAGCTGTCACAGAACCGACCAATTTATAAGAGCACAAGTACAAAAACAATCGCCAAAATGATCAAATTCTCGAACTTAAGCCCATATAAACCCGGTAGTCAACTGAAATCTTGAAGGATTTCAAACCAACTTGCATACAACAAAGATCACAGTAATTCAACATAACATAGTCGTATGTTACAACATTTCACAGACAGTTTGCAAATAGATTACATCATCACAGAGTCATCGTTATTACAAATAAGTCTTGTAAAACATGCGGAAGCAAATAGTTTAACTTACACACCCGAGTTCAAATACACATACTAGTTTGCTGATCACAACCTGCAAAAGCATTCAGATAAGAGAACAGAGATCATGCCCATGATCTAGTCTTCATCACTCACCGGGTGGAGACAATACTTACAGAATCCCTGATATAGAAGGTCATCTGCAACAAGAGGGAATAAACCCTGAGTATGGGAATGTACTCAGCTAGACTTACCTGTCGAAAACCAAACAAATGACACCAAGGATTATGCATAGCTTAATGTAGTGGATCTGGCTGACACTTTCTTTTTGCGAAAAAGCATAAGTAATAATGGTCAACTCTTAACCTGAACTAGCTAGTGACTTTTTAGCCATTAACCTATCATCTATATTAGCACCTGTACTAAGCAATTATTTTATTAGGGTGCAAACATTAATAACCATATCAGGTATTCATTGTGGCAACCTTATCATCATCATCCATTTAACCATATCGTTAAATTAATTGAATCTACGTTGCCAGCTGCTCAGTCGAGTTCTCACTATCCGGGAGAGATGGCGATTCGAATCGATTCCTATCCAGCTGGAGGAGTATTCCTAACACAAACCCTGCTTCCCCCGTCAGGGTCGCAAACAAGTCACCTTTGGTATAACTCAAGAGAAAAATAAAAGAAAATACGCGGGTCTGGGCCTACCCTGCATTTTCAGAGAACCACTTGCCAGGAAGTGCAGGATTTTAGGCACCTGACTCCCCTTGGACTTATGCCAATGGTTCTCCGCACATCCTTACTACCTCCAAAATGCATCCAACCCCCATGGATCCTGGCCTGAGTTGAGCTACTCAGCTTCGCGGTCAGGAATGACTTATCCGGCCAGCTAAGTGTTAGGCTGTGTTCAACATGACATGAGGACGTACAGCGTATCGGTCCTTAAATGACTTAGACGGAGTCACTATGTTCAAACCTACACAAGGCTCCGCCCTGGTCTTAATTCATTATTCACCTAGTTCTTTTCCACGATAGCAAATATAGGACAACCGTGATCCACCTCATCCTAAAGCTCGCAGGTGATAGGAAATCACCTGACTTCTATCCGCACTAAGCATGGCTAAGCATTTAACCCGTTTCCTAAACTTAAATAGGATTCCAGTGCGATATCTGGACAAAGGTGGATATATAATGCAACAATTGGTTCCAACCAATTCCTATACTTAATGCATCATCAATGAATAAAAGATACTCAAGGTATTTGTAAAACATCGGAGGCTTAATATACTCCAGGGCTTGCCTTTCAGGAATGAGGAAGGCTGGTGGTCAGGGCACTCGGGCAACTCCTCCACGACGGTTGCTTCGTCGGCTTCCTACACCTCGGGCTCCTCCTCCTGGTTGGCTCCCTCGAACTCCAGCAATGTCACTCCTTCCGGCACACCTATTGCATGAATGCGCAAGATAAATATCATGGATGCACATGAATGAATGTCAGGGATGCTCGAGGAATGCACATGTTCGCTGTAGTCTAGCATATTCCAACTTAAGCCCTATTCAAATCACTTTACTTACCAAGTTTATACAACCTAATGTATAATTGCTCATCTTCAGTTAATGACCTAGCACCTGCACCTAAGCATATTCTCAAAGTTAGGCTAACCCCTAAACAATCAACGAGAACATTGCATCAAGCATACACTCAAGCATTTGTATTTCAGCAAAATGAAGACTATGTAGCAGGTACAGTAAACTAGCCATAACTAGAGATTTATAAATCCAAAAGACATGCAACAAGACAATTTGGAAAGCTTATGAAATTTTCTACAATTCATTTTCAGACCTCAAAGCATGATTCAAACCTTTACCAGGTCGAAATCCTCAATCAACAGAACTCTGTCTTCCCAAGGCAGAGAGTAGGCAAAACTAGAACCTAACTTTAAACAGCTGTAGTTTTTAAACTACTAGGCCAAATGTCCATCAAATTTTGACAGGAGCTAGATACATAAATTATCTATAACTCTTGTATTCATCACATTCACAACAAATCAAAATATCATGGGGAACTTTCTAAAGTCCCCAGATCTATCCAGAGAGACATAATGCAAACGAAATAATTATTAACTTTATGATGTAAACAAATAATTGGACAAAACTAACTCTACTCCCTTATGACACATATCACAAGAACACCAGAAAGTGGGGTGTTCATCACCCAAACATTTCTTTGCATACCTTTCTTAATTTATTTAATTAATTAGAGGAAATGGTAAACATATATGAAAACTACACCATTACATCTACAAAAATTACAGTAGATACTACATGCTCTATGTAGACTACCACAAACATTTCACACCATTTGAGTAAGTATAACAGCCTACACAAAAATGATAAGGCATAATGGTTTAAAATAGCATAATTAGGAAACCTTAGTGAAAAGTGTCAAGCAACAGATTTCATATTTTTCCTAGCATCCTTAAGGTACTAAGATACTACCCACCAAGTTTCATGGTCATAGGATTCCTAGATAATTTACAAAAATTCACACAAGTATCCATCAATGATAAAAGGAAAATCTATAACTCAAAAACCCTACATGCAATGACTCTCAAATTTTAACCTAGAGCTTCTACTAAGCAAGACAAGCTTACCCACAAAATTTCATAATTTTTGGATCATAGAAACTCAAGATATAATTCAAACAAGTTTGCATGCATTTGAAAACACATTTCAAGTTCCTATTTAATTCATCAAAAATTTCTACATCATATGCTCATATCATATTTTTCTTAAATACTAGACCTCACTGTGAGTCTAACAAAATTTGAATCACACCATTTGGATCTACAGAGGAGGCAGCGTTCAATGGCGCGACGGTGGTCTTGCTCGCCGATGACGAGGACTCTGGCGACACCAAGGCCACCAACGTGCTCTACATGATGAGAGGAACTGATTGGTGCAAGTGGCAAGACCTAAGACCTAGCAGAGGGGGCTCGTCGCCGGTGATGGCGGCACGGCAGAGCTCCGGCGCGAGCTACCGGCGACGGCAAGCCATGGCTGCCTCAACTGAGCTCGGTATGAGCTTCAGGAGGTCACCACGATACTACCCAAGCAAATAGAAGAGTACATAAAGGTTCCTAGCTACCCTGACCACGGCGGCCTCCACTCCGGCGAAGACACGCACATGGCGGCGATGGCGGGAATGGTCAATGCGCACTTACCAAATCTCAATCGGCACGGCTGAGAGGTGGAGGAGGTAGAGGAGAACACGGTGGAGCTGTGGTGAAGACGTAGTTCGCATTTTTGCGGCGGCGAGCGTGCACGAGCTCGTCGGAGCTGCTGCGGCTATTGCTATGGCGCTTTGGGCGAGCGGAGGAAGCAGAGGAAGTGGAAATTGGACTGACGAGCTGGTTGATAGGCGCGTGGGGGGGTTCATGTCATGGCCGGCCATCCAGGATGCCTGCGGTGCGTGGCTATGTGTTCAGGCGATCGGCGATGGGTGGCGCCACGTGGCGGTGATTTTCTAAACTCGGTCAGCACTGTAGCGTGTCTGAAACGGCGATTTAGTTAACCATCAACGACTGACAGTGAGACTTGACAGTGTTAGATCTCTTAAACCATGACTAATTAGTGGAAGAAATGTACATGAAAGTTGTAGAGTTAAGATAGGGCTCCAACAATTCTTGAGAAATCAACAGCTAATTCTCCATGGATCATGAGTTGTATCAAGCCAAAGTTGGCTCAATCAAACTAAAATGACATTTAGGACTTAGAAAATTTTTCAAGTGTTGAATCAGCCTTCAATACTGACTTGTGGGTCCTTTTTGAACATGTTATGCACATTTTCATAACTTGGCTTCTAAACAAAGTTTGTTCCTTATAAAATTTGCTACAACTTTGCTTTAGGTTGCTCAAACATGCAACAATTAAGCTACACTTTTTAAATAGTCAAACAAAAGGGTTTAGGGGTCAAAACAAGTCAAACCACTTTTTGAAATCCTATTTAGGCAACATGATCAATATGAACAATGTTCCAAATGACATTCTAGGTGTCACTAAGTTGTTTAAAAGAATTATTAGCCACACCATACCTTGGTCACACAAGAATCAAGCATTGTATGTACTGAAACAATGGAAAACACATGAAATGTTACAATTGCTTCATAGTCAAGTTTCACATGTTTCATGATCTTGTTGCATAGTATTAACTAACCATATTTCACTAAAGTAAGTTGCACATGTTGCACTTAAGTGTTGCACACTTTTTATTTCATACAAGAAACAACACACATGAAATATGCAACATGTTGCCATGTTTCAAAATCATGTTTCATGTGATATAAGCTTATGAATGAATGAATGATGCTCATGTTCATGAAATGCAAGTGCAAATGTGGAAGCTAAACACCTGGGGTGTTACATGAATCAGTCTTGGTTCAAAGCCTAGATCGTGAACGTCGAGTCTCCACCAATTGATGCTATGATACCTTTCGGACGATCGAGCCTAGTCTACATCCCTCCCCTTCTTGATGGAACGCCATCCTTGGCGTCGATTGTGCTTGAAACTGATCCTACACAACACAAAGGAGAATGGGGTTGCAAAGACAAAGGGAACTGAAAATAATTGTGAGAAAGAACATGACCATGTTTCTAAGTTTCTAGCATGTCATCTCGCATAAAAATTTCAGCAAGCATGTAGATTCCATGATCCGAATGCACACGATGTATGTCAACACTATCCTACAAAAGATTAGAACTAACCAAAGACAATGCAGGAATAGATGGTCTAGCAGACATAGGTAGCAACCAACAATACTCCCCTTCTTGGAAGTGAACTTGTTTCTTTGAGGAACATGAGAAAATGTTTGTATTATTATGGCTGCCCTCTAAACAATCATAATCTTATACAACAAAAGGAGAATTCATATTACTATGAACGTATACTCAATGTATTATATATTGTCCTTTGTTGTTATATTTGCCAATAACATGATATGTGTGTTTAGAAAACCAAGGCAAATCAACATATTTAAAAAGGCTCTCCTCCAAACAATCTAGGTTACACAAAACATCAAATTCAATGTAACCCAAAGTATGTAAAGAAGACAATAGTTTGAGCTCATCAGTTTTAGTAGCAATATGAATAACATGTTTATTTTCAGCACAAGTGGTTGGTTCCAAAACATGTAAAACTGAAGCATCATCAACCAATTCATCTTTATCACAAGGAACATCAAGCAAATTATCATGGGACAAAGATAAATCAAGAGAGGGTTCCACTAACAATTGCTCTATGATAGCATGGTTTGTGGAAAATTTAGTACATTAAAACAATTCTCACCATCCATGAGTGTAGCACCATGGGCATTACCTGTGTTCTCAGCAGGAGTAATATGTGCATTGTGAAGTGATGGCTCTGAATTTGTATATGAGGTTGTGAGCTCCTCATTTTCTTCCATGTCATCCTCTCGCTTATGTACATTATCCTATAGAAGGTTAGTCATAGCAAGAGGAATAACAACAGACTCTTCCTCTAAATGGTGCACCTTAGCGTATGAAGTCAAAACAGGTGGTGGATTAACAAAGGTTTTTCACATAAGGAGTTTCATATCAGTCCAAGTTTGAGGCTTATCAGAAGGATCTAAAGACTCCCACCAAGATAAAGTAGAATGTCGCAAAACACTAGCTGTATTTTTTACCTTCCTCCTTGGACACATAAAGCAAGTAGCAAATATGTTTTCTATGGTAATTTCCCACTCCATGTACTCATCAGCACCTATACCATTATAAGTTGGTGGATACGAACAACCTATCATTGTTAGAAGATAGCAAAAGACAACACAAAAGTATTATCCCTATCAACTACTTAGGTTGTGGATAAGGAAAAAACAAGGCACTCAACTCTCAAGCTTATTACCACGGTCTTACAAGTGTTCTTACCAAAGCAACAGGTGGTGCAATCGGTCAGTGACTGTGATACCATTGTAGCTTGATTGTAACAGTTGCAAGGTGAACCTGTACTTGGTTAGAAGAAATTGGAGCTTGGACAGACACAATATAGTAGCAAGGAATAGCAATAATTTAATTCAAAAATTGCAAGATTGAAAAGTAGTCCCAAGCTAGTCTATGTCACTGGCCTAAACTCGTCCTGGATCTAGTTTAAGCAAGCAATACAATACAACTCAGCACAAGGACTCAAAAGGATGCAAGCACTTTTAAACTTTTTTTCTTTCCTTCTTTATTTTTCTCTCTCTCTCTCTTTTTAGGTGCGGCTTTTTTTTCCTTCTTTTGGTTTTTGCACCTCTTTGCCTTTAACTCTTTCTTTTTTTACTCAGAAAAGTGCTACAAAAATAATTGTAAATAAAAATATCAAGAAGCTGCACTGTAGCATGATCTAAACTCTCGGCCAACAAAGCAATATCAGTAGTAGGACTGCCTAGGCATGGACACCCTGATAGGAACTTTCCTTTTGGATTTGCGCAAGGAAAAACCAAAGAGATGCCCAATAAGGATCACAACTAACCAACAGTAGAAAATCTTGTGCGCATATTATTTCCAAAGGAGACTATAACTGCCAATTAATGCTTTCCTTTCTTTCTAACTGTGCACAAAAATAGTCCACCAGCTGCAACCGTGGAGATCAGATGAGATATCCATTTTAAACATGGAAATAAGGATCAAGATAAAGATTTGTACTATATGTCTCTCTCAACTTGACTTATTCTTTTCCCTCAATTTACTCACATAACAACCAACAGGGATGCAAGATTTGGTGGAAAGGAATAAACTATCACTACACTAGAAGACAAGACTTGACACTAGACTAAGAATCAAGATAAGAACACAACGAACACTAAGACGCGGCGAGGGACGACAGTTCAATAAAGCAAACTGAAATTAAAAAAATTATAAAGGCACAATGAGGCTATAGGACAGGGAATATGTGGTAGTGTATATATATATTTTTTGGCTTTTTGTGGACGATAGGTAATGCAAAAATAGTAACAATCTAAAGGAGAAAACAAAGTTATACCTAACGGGCAATAAGGGTTCTGATACCACTTGATGTAGACTAGGCCCGATCTTCCAAAAGGTATGATAGCGTCGATTGGTGGAGACTCGACGTTCACGATCTAGGCTTCGAACCAAGACTGATTCGGACCCCCGCAACTATTACACCATTGCTCTGTTGGTTATCAACCATGCGAACACGATTGACCTCGCCGAGAAGGCTTTCCTACAAGCGAATCGAGAAAACAAGCAAGAACGGGATGAACACAATCTGAAATTGCAAATAAATATTAGGCTTATGATAACAAAAAGGAGTTCAAGTCTTTATTTGAAAGGACTAATTGCCACAGGCGAACAAGATCAAGAACCAGGGCCCTGGTTCACAGCAAGCAGCCTTGGCGGCATAGTTACAACAAAACGATGTCTGTTTCATGAGGAAATCAAGAACTAAACAAAACCCTAAACCCTAAGGAGAGCGACGACTGCTATTATAGAGCCTCAGATGTCACCCCCCGGGACGCGCCCCCTAATGGGCCCAAACATGATACATGGTCCAACGGACCAAAAGATGATGTCGCAGCACCCTGGCAGATTCTGGATGCTGACTTGTTTTGATGATTCCTATTGAGTTCGAAGGTCTTTTTATGTGAGACCACTTGGATTGGCTTCCTTATCAAATGAGCTTTCCATTCATATGTGGATCGTCGAAAAATGGAGTCCGGATGCATCCTGCGTGACCTAGTTTAAGGCAAACTAATCCTGGAGGCCGAGGCAGACTCGAACTTGAGTTGCTTTGGGCCTCCACCTCGGGGACTCGAACCAAATTAGCCTCGGGCCTCCTTCTTGACTTGGACACCCTTGTTGGCCTCCTACCCCTCCATACCATGCACCAAACATGGTCATATGCATGGGTGTCATGTCCTCATCAAGTGGTGTCCTACATTTCTTCCCATATAGAGCTTCAAAGGGTGCCATACGAATGCTTTCTTGATAGCTATTATTGTAGGAAAACTTAGCTAAGTTCAAGCATCCGTCCCACTTCTCTAGAAAAGAAATGATACAAGCTCTCAACATATCTTCTAGTACCTGGTTTACCCTTTTTGTTTGGTCGTCAATCTAAGGGTGATAGGCTAAACTACGGAGGCGACTAGTACCAAGACACTCCTAGAGTTGCTCCCAGAAGCGAGAGATAAAAACTGACCCTCTATCAGAAACAATGGTAAGGTGTACCCCATGTAGGGTCACAATCTAGTCCAAATACAACTCGGCACACTTTTTCATAGAATATGTGGAATTCACTGGGAGAAAATGAGCTGACTTGGTAAGGCGATCCACAATGACCCAAATAGAGTTATAGCCCTTGGAAGTGCAGGGTAAACCCACAATGAAATCCATGGAGATATCTTCCCATTTCCACATAGGAATGGGCAAGGGCTGCAAATATCCTAGAGTACACATGTGGTTAGACTTAACTCTCCCACAAGTGTCGCACGCCACGACGTACTTGGTGATGTCCTGCTTCATGTTGGATCACCAATACAAGTGGCGCAAATCATGGTGCATCTTGTTGCTACCAGGATGGATATACAACTTGGAATAGTGAGCTTCATTCAAAATCTTCCTTCTAATCTCCTCATTTGATGGAACCACCAATCGATTCTTATACCTTACTACCCCTTGCTCATCAATACTAAACTGAGGACCACGCCCCTCGGCAATCAATTTCTTGATGTGTGGAATTTCTAAAGTGTCTTGCCTTTGCTCTAGAATAATCTGCTCAATTAATTCTAAAACTAAGGCAATACGAGGCAGCACCTCTGCATGGTTGAGAGACAAAGGGGTTTCTTCAACCTAATATGACTTTCGGCTCAAGGCATCAGCTACCACATTGGCCTTTTTGGGGTGATAATGTACCTCCAAGTTATAATCCTTGGTCAATTCCAACCATCTCCTTTGCCTCATATTTAACTTAGACTGAGTGAAGATATATTTGAGGCCCTTATGATCTATAAAAATGTGTACTTTGTTGCCCAACAAATAATGCCTCCAAATTTTTAGAGGATGGACCACAACTGCCAGCTCTAAATCATGGGTGGGGTAATTCACTTCGTGCTTTTTCAGTTGGCACGAAGCATAAGCTATCACACGCCCATCCTGCATAAGCACACATCCCAACCCTATCTTTGAGGCATCACAATATACATCAAATGGTCTGTCGATATCTGGTTGGTCTAGGATAGGAACAGTGGTAAGAAGGTTCTTCAAAGCTTGGAAGGCTTCTTCAGAAGCCGGGCTCCAATCAAATTTGGCATCTTTCTGGAGTAGCTTGGTCATTAGCTGAGCTATCTTAGAGAAATCCGGGATGAAGCGCCGATAATATCCAGCAAGACCAAGGAACTGATGAATCTAATGCACTAACTTAGGAGAATTCTAATTTAGCACATCTTGCACCTTGCTTGGATCTATAGAAATACCCTCTGGTGTTAGAACATGTCCCAAAAACTGCACTGGATCTAACTAAAATTCACACTTACTGAATTTGACATATAACTTGTGTTTCATCAATCGAGTCAGTACTCCAAAGGTGTTGGGCATGCTCTTCCTTATTCTTGGAATATATCAAGATATCATCAATGAATACCACTACAAGTTTGTCCAACTCCGGCATAAAGATTGAGTTCATGAGATATATGAAAAATGCAGGAGCATTGGTAAGACCAAAAGACATGACTAGGTATTCATACAGCCCATACCTAGTAGAAAAAGCAGTCTTTGGTATATCTTGTGGTCTAATCTTGATTTGATGATAGCCTAAACAGAGATCAATCTTGGAGAACACTTTGGCACTAGCTAGTTGATCGAACAAAGTATCAATATGCGGTAAAGGATACTTGTTCTTAATGGTTACTGCATTGAGAGGGCAATAATCCACACACATCCGAAGAGTGCCATCCTTCTTCTTCACAAAAATGGCTGGACAATCCCATGGTGAAGAGCTAGGATGGATGAATCCCTTTTCCAACAACTCTTCTAACTATTTTGTCATTTCAGCCAATTACTTTAGGGCCATGCGGTGCGGGCGTTGGGAGATAGGAGCAGTGCCATGCTCTAACTCAATGGAGAACTCCACATCTCTCTCCAGTGGCAACCCAGGTATATCTTTAGGAAAGACATTTAGGAACTCATAGACCATAGGAATAGATGCAAGACCAGGAGAGGCCTCAGCATGAGTAGCAATAGGTAAGACTGGATCTAAGGGCATAAGAAGAGACATCCTATCCTCAGAAGAAGGAAGCCATAACTCAACAATCTCTGCTTCAGATCCAAGAGTACCCCATATACACACAACCAGTTCATTCCTAGAATCGCATCAATGCCTTGCCCAGGTAGCACCATGAACTGGAGATGATAAGTATGAGTGGCTAACACTAAGCCCACTATGTCCGTATGAGTATTAATGCACAATTGCACACTCGGAGTATTGATTCTATAGACAGAAGGTATAGCCATAAGAGGTATATTGTACCGGTGTGCAAATCCCATGCTCATGAATGAATGTGATGCACCAGAAGCAAACAACACATAAGCTAGATGGGAATCAATGGTGAACATACCAACCGTCACCGGTTCATTTTGCAATATCTCCCCAGCTGCTGTGAAATTAACCTGTCTAGAGCGACTGACTGGCACTTTCTTTTTGATAACTATCTGCTTGATTAGCCTAGAGTTAGCTAAAGGTTGAGTAGACTGGGCTGGCTAGTTTTGCGGACACTCTCAGGCATAGTGGCCTTCCTTGTCACACTTGAAACAAGCACCAGGCTTGTTCCCCTATCCTAGATGAGGTGGGACCTGCTATCCCTAGGGCTACTGAGGTTGCACCTACTGAGTAGGTGCACGATACTATGTGGAAGGACTCTGAAAAGTCTACTGAGGCTGTCGAAATGAATGCCCACCCAAAGACTGATAGGGCACTCGCCTGATAAACTACACTTTCTAGGCATGGGGGTGACTAGAAGACCCAGTAGCCACCTGCTTGCGCTTCCATTCTGCCTATGAGTCACGTTGCAAGCCCTCCATAGCAATAGCAGCATTCATCATCACCCCAAAGGTCTGATAGTTCCTAGTATATAACTCCTTCTACAAGATGCACGAGAGGCCACGATAAAAACTATCTCTCTTCTTCTCATCGGTATCAACATGAGTCCCAACATACTACGACAAGTGATTGAACTTGTTGACATAGTCCATCATGGACATGCTTCCTTGTCGAAGGTCTAGAAACTCTATCAACTTCCTGTTTAGAACACCAGTAGGAATATAACACTCTCTAAAGGCCACAATGAACTCCTACCAGGTCACACGGTGATCCACCAGCTGCATGGCATTGAATGTATCCCACCATGCACTAGTAGATCCCAACAGCTATTGCGCTACAAAGCGCACTTTCTACTCATTAGTTATGGTCAGTAGCAGAAACTTTTGCTCTAGAATGTGAAGCCAATGCTCCACATCTAGAGGCTTAGCCATGGGCGTGAACGTGGGTGGGTGCGTCTTTAAGAAATCCTAATAAGAGCAGGGTCCCGAAGGACCACAGGCACCACCCCTATTCCCACCATTGCCTTCGTGGCCTCCACAGGTGAAGCCACCGATAGCCTATGCCAGCAGCTCCAAGGCATGGGCTATCTCATGACGAGTAGCCAACATCTCCGCCATCATCTCCGCATGAGTCATCAGAGGTGGAGGTGGTGGAGGAGGAGGAGCTAGACATGGAGCCTCATGGCTCTCCCCATTGCCATTTCCATTACCCCGACCACTTTCACCTTGGCCTTCGCCAAGACCATGGCCCACCCCGGCACTGGTGCTCCCACGATCGGACCTCAGGTTCATCTGTAACAGATAGGAACCAACCACTTAGGACAACCCTCTAGATCAGAAACAAGGGATTAGATAAATAATAAGATATTTATTAAAGCATTCTTTTAATTTATCCTACCAATTTATTAATCCAAGTTATACGTGTAGGGGAAAATTTAATTTAAACAAAATTCTCTTTTCATGATGCATGCATCGGCCTATCCGTTCACTCAAGCTGGAATATAGCGGCATTCGCAAAATTTTTGGCACATCGCACACTCACTTTCCGTATGCTAAACGATTCTTATGCAGTATAAGTTAGTGTACCTATAGAAAACAGATTAGATAAAACTAGTGCCGCTATCCTAGATAGACCATATTGTTAGGGCTTATACTTATTTACATAATTTTATCGCATCGTACTTTTCGTAAACTTTTGTTGGTCAAATTTTAGGTTTTGTAAAAGAGTGATGAAACTCGTAGACTCATTATTGGCTCTAGTACCAACTATGGTAGAACCGCCCAAAAAACACATTTATGGAGGCGCTTGTCTTCCACTGACACTAAGCACCCCGAGAGCGAGCTACATTGGGCGGGTTCCATCGGGCACACCCCAAGGGAGAGCCCGAAAGATCCACATTTTTCCCCAAGGATCCAATAATGAGAACGAGTTATAAACTTAGTCGATTTCATACATCCAGAGTTCTTAAAAATTGTATTATTACATTACCAAAGCCAAAGTGTGGAATATTAAATAGTGGAATGAGAATAAACATCAAGTGAACATCTATCGATAATAAGCAAGGATCCATTTGTGCCCACCAGAGGAATCCTTCACACAATGACTACATCTCAAGCAGTACCTGCAAATGGGGTAAATAAACCCTGAGTACATGATGTACTCGCAAGACTTATCCGACTAGTGGGAATAATTTCCCGACTCCAAGGGATATGCTAAGCTTTATGGTTTGCTGGTTTCCTTTTTGCAGAAAACAATACTAATAGTGAATCCTTATTTATGTTATGATTAGCAGTCATGATTAATTCATTATCTAGCCATTCTATGTAAGCACCTGTTCTACTTTCAAGCAAGAGTTGAGCAACAATTCCATTTCTTCACCTTTGATCTTTCAGTTCTTACTACGGTGCTAGAGTTTAGATAAGTCCTACCTACATGGCGGAGATTCATGAATCAATGTGCCCAGCTGGGTACCCCAAAACACACGCCCCGCTTGTACCCTAGGCACAAGCAGGACCAACTCACCACTCTCCTGTCAAGGGGTCTAGGTCCCCGTCCAAACATGGACTCCAAGCCCCCGCTCCTGAGTCTTGGACTTAGTGCGGTGCTTAGACCTTCACCATCTCTACCTCCAATTAGTCAGTCCGAAAAGAGCCAGAACCCATGACAAAAGAGGAACAAGCCTTCCCTACGCCCATACCCAAGTATGTGCTTGGGATAATAAATCTATGACTTGCCTAGCATCCATTGCAATGGCCGGTCCTTAATCAACATAGACAGGGAAAAGTGTAACCCAGCTATGCCCCGTTGGCTGTAGGGCACAACCTCTTACACCCACCAATATCCAAACCATATCCCTGCCTGGTCTCCATTTTCCTTTCCACCATTTTATCATAAGTGATAATAATCACCTATTGTGAGTAACGATAGGTTACTCATGCTATCGACATCCCAAGCATAGCGGCTACTCAACCTATACTAGTAGGACTCATAGGTAGATATATTTGTGCATGTAGTTTCCATAAAATGCCTGTAACATAAATGCACATCATATATATTCAGTGATCATTCAAAATAAGGGTTATGCATCGGGGCTTGCCTTGGGCATGCGGTGTGTCAACAAAGTTAGCAATGAACAGCTCTGGGGCTCCCTCCTATATGGGAATCTCCTCCTCGTACTCCTCAATAATCTCCTTGTAGTCTTGTTCATCCATAGTCACAAATTCTACCAACTTATTATCTACATGCATGAAATGATGATGCAACACTTAGTAATACGGCAACAACAACTCTTAAAATATGAATACACCTATTAAGCTACTAAGCTAGTTCTACCGACTAAGGTGCTAAGTTACCTATTGTTATCACTAACAAGTATGAAACATGGCATGTACTATCTTAGCAACTAAAGGCATTCTTACTCTTAATACCGATTTACTATATGTATACTAAAATAAGGAGTACTAGCTACTCTATTTATCAACCTACTCAAGGGCTACAAAAATTATAGTGAGCACATAATAATCTAATGAGCCTACTATAAAAATTTCATGGCTAACGCTATCACCAATTTGTCACAAAAATTCCTACAAATATTAAGCTAAATAATACTAAGCTCTCCTAAATGAATTAATGAATCTATCATCATCACATACAACTGTAAACTAACTACACCAATAGCTAGATAGCATTTTTGTGAACCTAACAAATTTTGTTTCACTATTTTTGGACATCTACAGAATTTACTATAATTTTCCAAAGTTTAGCTCAAAACTAAATTGAATAAACTTTTACTAATTCGCTAGAAAATGAAAAACCAAAATCCACCGCGCGGCCCGTGAGCGAGTGGCATGGCCCACTCCCACGCATCATGCGTGCGCATGTGCAGCACACTGGTGTAACCCACGTGGCTCGGCCCACGCGCGATAATGGCCCATGGAGGGAAGACCCGCGCGCGCGCTGACACTTATGCAAAAGAGCCCTCAGCTTTCAACTAAATGGACCCACAGTCCTATCTACTATTTCACTCTCTCTTTGACGCTCTCACTAACCCCCCCCCCGACTTACTTCGAATTCCCATTTCAAAGTCCCTGGCTGGAACTTATTAGAGGCCGCAGCATCTCCGGCCAAACACCAACAAGCACGGACCTGCTTGGCAGCAAACATCACCATCATGATACTCTTCATCACAAGCGCAGTCAATAGAGATATAAAACACCATGATTGATGCCACACAGAGGCATGGCCATGCACCATGGTAGGGTTTGGTCGCGGTGACACTGACACCGATGAAAACATCTAGCCTAGCGCTACCATCACTACCTAGCCTCCATGCCTAGAGTACTGATAACATCCTAGAGATCCTAGATATACCAGTTCTACTCCCAAACAAGCCAGCCATGGACACAACATCTACGCCACATTTGCTAGAGGTGGCTATGCACTCTGGCGAGCCTTGGCCCTAACCGATTCAACCATCTACCCTAGGAGCAGGAGGGCCTCACCAGAGACATGTAGGATGGCCTGGACGAAGTCGCAAGGCTCGGCAAGGTGGTTGGCCACATGTGCGGGGTTGATCTAGTTCACAGCAAGCGCAGCGATGGCGTTCTTGATGACTTGCTACACTCCTAGTGAAACTGTTTCACAGGAGAGGCAACCAAGTCTAGGAGACGCAAAATCATCGCTCAATTGAGGCAAAGGGGCAAGGAACGACGCCCTGGCCGAGCACCCACCCCGACGGCCATGGTGGACTATCATGAGGGAAAAGCTCCATAGTACCTCACTGGAGGATGAAAGCTCATTGGGTCAACTCCAATCATGAGCTAACCACCAGTTATAGTTGGGTGCACGGTTAATTGGACGGAGGTGGACGGTGCGAGGCCAATTGGGTGGACGACGCTGTTCGGTCTTAAGGTGGTCGATGGCAGGGGAAACCACAAATTAAATCCCAACACTGTACGACTGCACTAGTGGTAGGCTTGGCACAAAACTAGGCTCCAATTCAAAATCTAGGCATGCACAATTACACGGATGGGGCTAGGCTATGCGTGTTGGCCTTAGCGTGTCTCGGCTGGCCGGCGCGACGCCGTTCAAGGCAACTATGACAAGAGCGCAGCGTGGCACAACCACTAAATGGAAAAGGACAATGATGCGATGGATGATGGCTCCACATGTGCATATGAGGCCAGCACAACGACGTTCGACCATAGCGCTTTAACTCGCAAGACGACGGTGGCTAGACCACATGACGACACAGCGGGCGCACGCAGCAGCGGCAGCGACAACGTGATGCAAGTGATGTGAGTGCACACGAGGTGACAATGCGATGCCGACACACGTGTGTGTGCTAGCGATGATAGTAGCAGTGGTGGTAGAGCGGCTATGCTCATCGGCCCCTAGCGTCCCACCGAGCGCGATGTGTGCATGAGTGCGTGCGTGAGTCGCGTGCGTGGGCACATGCGTGAGCACGATAGCAGTGATGCAGAGCCTATGCAGTGGTGCGTGTGTGTGGATGAGCAGTGATGCCAGGCCGAGGCATGGTGACCACGCCCAAACGCTGATACCGGCAGTAACGTGCCATGCATGATTTTTAAAGCGCCCCAAAAATCCAACTCGATGCTTCAATTGCTAAACCACCTATTTTACACTTGAGATGGCATGTTAGGCTACTAAAACAAGCCCTAGGACCATACCACTACTTAACCTAATTCTTCTACAAGAATTGCTGAACTTAGCTTCGTCAGAGCATTTTTCAACTTAGGAAATTCGACTAAGTCTCGATCGGATTCGTGTCGAATTCGATTTCCAAGCTATTCGGTATGCTAGCTAGTGAATTCCTTTCGCGACCTCAAGTATTTCATTGTCACCTATGAAGTTTGTACTACAAACTTTATTAAAATTTTGTATATACATTCTATAGCATTTTTGCTTAATAAAAATTAATTTAAAACCCTAAGTGATGTAACACGACATTGAAATGTAACTTTTGTTTTGTGGTTCCGTCAATCGTTTTGAGTTACAGAAATTAATTTACACACTATTTTACATACACTATCACATAAACATGATGCCCATGCAGTGTTTTAGCAAAAATTTACAGTGTAACACTAAGGGTGTTACATTGCATATGCATTTACATCAACTTTATAGCATCTTTTACAACCATTACCAGTGGAGACATTAGAGTCTTTGGTTGCCTTAGAAGAAGTTGAAGTGCTAGCCCAAAGAGCACTATAGTTTAGCTCAAGATTTTGGTATTTTTCTTCCAAGCTTGTGAGGCTTTGTTGAGCTATACTCTTCTCACTCTTGAGGCTAGCCACTAGATCATTAACCAAGGAATGTTCCTTAGTCAATTTCCCAATTGAGTCATTGGCTAAAGACAATTCAACGGTTAACTTTTCAACCTTCATCTTTTCCTCGGTGATAGAAGGTTCAAGTGCAAGGTTCTTGTCTCTTTCTTGAGTGATTATGTCTCCTTGTATCTCCAAGCATCTATCCCTCTTCTCTAATTTCTTTATTAGCATTTTTATTTTGGTGTAGGCCTTTTTACCAAATCTCTTTATCATGGTTGCTTCAAGTTTTTCTATGTTCTCATCACAACTATCATACTCAGCACTAGAGGGATCAAATGAGACATGTACCTTCTCCCCCTTAGCCATGAGGCAAGTTGGAGTGTAGTAGTCATTGTCAATGAGGTTGGAAAAGAGCCTTGGTGATGAAGATAAGTTGGGGAAGAGTTTTGGTGATGAGGTCGATTCGGGGAAGATCATGGTCAGTGACAAAGAGTGGTGGATGGTGATGTTTGTAGCTCCCTTCTTCTCATCATCACTTGAGTCACTATCATTTGACTCCCACTCTTCACCAAGATGAGCTTCACCTCTCTTCTTGCCTTTATTCTTCTTGTCTTCATCCTTGTCATGCTTGTGCTTCTTCTTCTCATTAGGACAATCGGCTATGAAGTGTCCGGTTTGGTCACAACCATAGCAAAACCTCTTCTTGTTCCTTCTCTTCCCATCACCATAAGTCTTTTGGTTGTTCTTCTTCTTTATAAACTTTCTAAAGTTTCTAATGATGAGTGCAACTTCTTCATCAGACTCTTCTTCTTCACTTGAGGAATCATCCTTCACTTTCTTCTTCTTCTCTTGACTAGAGGGTTTGCCTTCATGAGCTTGAGTTGCCTTTAGGGCTGCATTCTTGTTGTATCCTAGTGCATTAGGATTTTAATTGTGAGCATTGATTGCATCTTCATCTAGACACTCATGATGCTTGAGCTTTGAAAAAACTTCTTGAGGTGTCATCTCATCATAACCGGGCCTTTCCATGATCACGGACACTAGCATATTGTTCTTGGCTCTATAGATTCTCAATATCTTTCTAGCAACCTTGTTGTCATCCCATTCGGTGCTTCCAAGAGCTCTTATGCGGTTGACCAATGCCATAAGCCTATCAAACATGGATTGTGTAGTTTCATTTTGCAAGAACACAAATCTTTCCAATTCACCATGAAGCAACTCAATGTTGCCTTTTCTCACACTTTCAAAGTATCCCAAATTTGCTTTGCACTTTCTATTCCATTTACCTTTCTAAACTCATCCGGACTTAAGCTTGACATAAGCAAAGCTATGGCTTGTGCATTTTGATAGAGATTGTGCACTTCTTCTGGAGTTATCTCTCTATCTTCATTGGTAGGAATCATCACACCAACATCCATAACTTTCCAAAGTCTTGTGGCAATGAGATGCATCTTCATCTTATAGGACCAATCAGTGTATCTTGTTCCATCAAAGTGAGGTGGCTTGCCAATGTTGACTAGAGGGGTATGTATAGGTGAACCTTTGATGAGTTGTCCATAGTTGAAGTTCATGTTTGAATATATTTCCTTTAAATGAGCATGCTCACCAGCTCCAATATCACTAGCGGTATCTTTGTTTGCTTCATTCTTGCCACTTGTTGCATCATTTTTGCCACTTATTGCATCATCAACCTTCTTGCTCAATTCTTCCTTCATCTTGCTCATCTCATCTTGCATCTTTTTCATTTCATCTTGAAAGAGCTTGACTTGAGCAGCCATCAACTCTTCAGCTAAGTTCACTGGTACACCAATTGTGGGCCCAAAGAAGAAGGCCATTTGGGTACCAAAGACTTTGGTAACTAATTTTCAAGGACCCAAGCAAGTTTGGGTACCTAAAATGAATTGATCTTCTTTTATAGGTCAATTATAAAGCTAGAGGAAGGCATTGGGTGCTTGATAGTGGGTGCACACAACACATGACCGGTGATTCAAGAATGTTCAATTCAATCAACACAAATGATAGCAATGGTTATGATAGTATTATATTTGGTGACAATGACAAAGGCAAGGTCAAAGGGCTTGGTAAGATTGCAATATCCAATGATTTAAGCATTTCCAATGTGCTACTAGTAGAGAGCTTGAACTTCAACCTATTTTCGGTAGCTCAACTTTGTGATCTTGGTTTCAAGTGTATATTTGGAGTTGATAATATAGAGATCATAAGTGTAGATGGCTCTAACTTGATCTTCAAAGGCTTTAGATATGAGAATCTATACTTAGTTGATTTCAATGCTAGTGAAGCTCAATTGACAACATGTTTGTTCACTAAGTCTAGCTTGGTTTGGTTATTGCATAGAAGGCTTGGTCATGTTGGAATGAAGCAATTGAACAAATTGATTAAGTATGACCTCGTTAGAGGCTTGAAAGATGTCACATTTAAGAAAGATAAGCTATGTAGTGCATGTCAAGCCAGAAAGCAAGTTGGCAACACACATCCTAAGAAGAACATCATGAGCACATGCAAGGCATTTGAGTTACTACATATGGACTTGTTTGGACCAACCACATACACTAGCATTGGTGGAAATAAATATGGATTTGTGATTGTGGATGATTTCACTAGATACACATGGGTCTTCTTTCTTGTTGACAAGAGTGATGTATTTGCAACATTTCAATCATTTGTCAAGAGAATACACAATGAGTATGAAACAACCATCAAGAAAGTGAGAAGTGATAATGGAAGTGAATTCAAGAATACAAGAGTTGATGAGCTTTGTGATGAGTTTGGAATTAGGCATCAATTCTCGATCAAGTACACTCTACAATCAAATGTCCTTGTTGAAAGGAAGAATAGAACACTCATTGATATGACAAGGTCTATGCTTAGTGAGTACAATGTGAGTCATTCATTTTGGACCAAAGCAATCAACATGGCTTGCGACTATAGCAACTGCCTCTATTGTCACCCAATGATGGAGAAGATACCCTATGAGCTATTGAATGATAGAAAGCTAAATATTGCATACTTTTGGGTGTTTGGTTGTAAATGCTACATATTGAAGAAAGGCATAAGATTGAGCAAGTTTGAAAAGAAATATGATGAAGTCTTCTTGCTTGGTTTCTCCACTATGAGCAAGGCTTATAGAGTTTGGAATTTAGCTAGTGGTACTCTTGAGCAAGTCTATGATGTGGAATTTGATGAAATAAAGGGATCCCAAGAGGAAGATGAGAATCTAGATGATGTGAGAGGCACTCAATTGGCCAATGCAATAAAGAAGATGGATATTGCTAATATAAGGCCTAGAGAAGTGATTGAAGTTGAAGATGACAAAGATCAAGTTCTCCGTACCTCAAATGTGCAAGCTAGTGGTTCTCATAATCAAACTCAAGCTAGTACAAGTGGTACTCAAGTGCAAGATCAACAAGCTAGTACATCATCTCATGATCAACCAAGTGCAAGCAATCAAGTGCAAATACTCCAACCAACCAATATTGCAAGAGATCACCCATTGGATCATATAATTGGTGATATTCAAAGAGGTGTACAAACTAGATCAAGATTGGCCTTATTTTGTGAACATTTCTTATTTGTGTCTGACATTGAGCCAAAGAAGATAGAAGAAGCTTCGAGGGAAGAGCTAAACAACTTTACAAGAAATAAAGTACAGGAGTTAGTTGAGAAGCCTAAGGATCATAATGTAATTGAACAAGATGGGTCTTTCATAACAAGCAAGATCAAGATGGGATAGTAGTATGGAACAAAGCAAGATTGGTGGCTCAAGGTTACACTCAAGTTGAAGGTCTTGACTTTGGAGAAACATATGCCCTGGTTGTAAGATTGGAAGCAATTAGGATCTTGTTAGCCTAACCTTGTGTCCATAACATCAAGATATATCAAATGGATGTGAAAAGTGCTTTCTTAAATGGATATATCAATGAGTTAGTCTATGTTGAGCAACCTCTCAGTTTTAAGATGAGAAGAAGCCCAACCATGTTTACAAGCTAAGAAAAGCTTTGTATGGTTTGAAGCAAGCACCTAGAGCATGGTATAAGAGATTTCTTGCTCTCTAAAGGGTTCAAGATGGGTAAGTTTGACACCACTCTCTTCACCAAGAAGATAGGCAATGACTTGTTTGTGTTGCAAATCTATGTTGATGACATCATATTTAGATCAACCAATCAAGATTTTTGTTAAGAATATGGAAAGATGACGGCTAATGAGTTTGAGATGTCCATGATTGGAGAGCTTAGTTACTTCCTTGGTCTTTAAATCAAACAAATGAAGAATGACATATTTGTGAGTCAAGGTAAGTACATCAAAGACATGCCCAAGAAATTTGGAATGGATGATGCTAAAGCTATTAGTACACCTATGGGGACAAATGAAAACTTGGATAGTAATGCTAGTGGTAACATGGTGGATCAAAAGATGTATCAGTCTATGATTGGAAGCCTACTCTATGTGACCGCATCAAGGTCAGATGTGATGTTTATTGTATTCATGTGTGCTAGATTTCAAGCCTCACCAAGAGAGAGAGTCATTTGAAGGCAACCAAGAGAATATTGAGGTACTTGAAGCATACACAAAATGTTAGATTATGGTATCACAATGGAGAAAGATTTGAGTTGATTGGATATTCGGACTCTGATTATACGGGATGCAAAGTTTAGAGAAAGAGCACATTGGGCACATATCAACTATTGAAAAGATTGCTTGTGTCTTGGTCACCAAAGAAGCAAAATAGTGTAGCACTTTCAACCGCTGAAGCGGAGTATATTTCAGCCGGTAGTTGTTGTGCACAATTACTTTAGACAAAGGCTACTTTGAGTGACTTTGGAATAAAGTTCAAACAAGTGCCATTGCTATGTGACAATGAGAGTGCAATCAAGCTCACCAACAACCCGGTTCGACATGCAAGAACAAAGCACATTGATGTCCGCCATCATTTCATAAGAGATCATCAATAAAAAGGGGATATTTGCATTGAGAGTGTGGGCACTGAAGATCAACATGCTGACATATTCACCAAGCCACTTGATGAGAAGAAGGTTTGCAAGCTAAGGAATGAATTGAACATACTTGACTTCTCTAATATGTGTTGATGCACCCCCCCCATATATGACATTCCTCTCCTTCGAGCAAAGCAAGGTAAAGTTGATTGACATGCCATTCATCCATTGCTAAGGACTTGTTTAGTGCATCTAGTCATTCCTCACATGTCTTTGGCTCATTCATGAAAATCAAATGAATTTGATGCTTGTATGGTACCACTATTGCTTGTATGCTTGAAATGATCTAATGGTAGCATATGACATGTTTGTGGGCTTATGAACCTAGTGTTTAATCTAGAAAATGAGCTATAAGTGTTTAACTCAACATGGTGCATGATAACCCTTATTTGGAGGTGTGAAGAAGCTTGCCCTTGGATCAAACCAAGTTAAATACCTTTTGCAAATGATCTAGATTGAACCAAATTGGGAAAATAATCCTCACTTCACATAGTTTCACCCCAACCTATCTAAAATTTGAGTTCACCTTTTGTGCTAATTGTTGACAAAGGGAAGAGAAATTCACAAAGATAGTAAGATAGTAATGAATTCACAAAGATAGTAAGATAATAAGATAGAGGGAGCAAACAAATGAAATGACATTGTAATGGGATCAAATTAAAATTGAAGCACACAAGTAGGGGGAGCAAGCTCATAAACTTGTATGTTGCATTTGAATGTGCATTACATATGTTTGCTTGCATGGCACAAGTTTTTAAAATTCCATATCCATGCTTGTGTGGTGTATGCTAGATTATAAAAAATGATCGATGAAATGAAAACTAGCATGCATAGGATGATAGTTAGATGTGCCTTGCATGTTTTACAAGTGGTACTAGAGCCTTGATTATAATGTTGATCTCACAAGGTATCTAGTGTTTGTGTTGCAAGTGCTATCTAACTAACCATTGAAATGATCTAAATAATGCCTAGAGGGGGTGACTATGCGTATCTAAAAATTTCTCTATAAACTCAAAGTTAAATATTAGTGACAGTCGGAAGTTCCGACTGTTTGGGCTAGAACTTTCAGTAGCCCAAAGTTCCAACACAAACAGCCAGGAGTTGCGGCACCTACATGAAATTCACTATAAGTGCTAAAATAAACTTTGAGTGAAAGATATGTTACAACCCCACTCCCTAGTGGTAAGGTGAAGTGTTGGGGGTTGCTCCTTTGACGCCGGAAGGCCACCACTCCATAGATCGAGTCCAAACCCTAAGAGGAGAGTTGGAGAGGAAGACAAACCAACAAGAACAAATATGAAAGAACAAATCACAACAACAACAAGCATGTGGGACACAAGGATTTATCCTAATGTTCAGCAACCCCACAAAGGAGCTCCCATGTCCTCATTGTTGAGGTAACCATCAAGGTCAGAGTCTCTTCTCCCTCCTTGCCTTTCTCAAAGCAACCACAAAGGTTACTTGAGCTTTTTACTAACAAATCAAGGGTAATACAAAGTTCCTAAGGACCTTCCACAAGATGGAAGCTCTTGGGCAATGCCTAGCCGGCTAGGGTTCTAAGAACACAAGAGTAATAGACGCAAATCCAACCAGTTTGATGAAGAAATCAAGTGCTCAAGCTTGCCAAAGTGATTCTCTCACTCAATCCACTCTCCTTTCACTCAAAACCCTAGGGGAATCAAAGATTGGAACAAAGGAGAGAGGAGAGGGGTGCCTTGAATGCTTCGGAGCTATTTTGGATGAAGGTTGGTACCTAGTTAGAAGAGAGGAGAGAGCTATTTATACTCAGTGAAATCCAACTGTTCAGATCTAGGTCGGAAGTTCTGAAACAAATCGTCAGAACTTCTGGCCCTTTGTAAAACACTATTCAAGGCACAGTCAAAGGTGGTCAACATAGATGGAGCCAGAACTTCTAGTAGTTGGGACTTCTGACCCACGTCGGAACTCCCGACCCAGAGCCAAGCCAGGGGGCTAACTCCCAAAGCGTAGGGACTTCTGGCGGGAGCCAGAACTTCCGGCACCCAAAACTCTCGACTCCTGTCGGGACTTCCAACGGGTGGGTGAGCATAGCTGGGCTGATGGCTAAGTCCTCAAGTGCCAGAACTTCCGGCTCACGCCGGGACTTCCGATTACCAAAAGTCCAAGAACTATATCTAAGTGTCCGTGAGGTGATTTTGTGTCTCATTTTTATTTTATTTTTATGCTTGAACACTCTATCTTCCTGAGACCACATAAACTTGCATCCCTCTTTATAGTATGGCATACCTAAACCCAAAACAAAATTAAAAATTCTTGAAGCACGCTTTGGGTTCGTTCGCCTTTTGCACTTGAAGAATTAAGGGATACCATTTCTTCTTAAATCAACTCTTTAAAACTTTCAAGGGACTAAAGCTACAATATATCTCATTAAGATCTCATTAGTCCCTAATTTGGATGTCATCAGTACACCAAAACCCACATAAGGGGGCAAATGCACTTTCAACGATGGTGCTAAGGATGGTGTTCAAATGGCAACTCCTATTGGTATCACGCTTCAAAGGTCCATTCTTTACACTTTAGCATCACTTGTAGCTATTACTCTCCTAAACTTCCAATCCATGTATATGTGCAAGTTCTCAAATCCAAACTCTTAGCACATATGTAGCAGAGCTAATACTACCAATTTGGGTTGATGAAACTTGTCCATAATCTTTACACATGGTAATATGCTTGGGCAAGCAACATGAATCCAAAAGGATTTAATTGAATATCTTTGTAAATAGGTTGTCATCAATTACCAAAAAGGGGGAGATTGAAAGCTCTAGTTTGGTTTTGGATAATTGATGAAACCTAGCACTAACCTTTGTCATGAGTTGTGATATGAGCTAGGTTGGTGCAATCCAAGTGAGGAGCATGGTGGCACTCAAATGGTGATGTTGATCACATGAAATGATGAGATGGCCACATGTGATGATGATCAAGTGCTCAACTTGGAAAAGAAGAAAGAGAAAAACAAAACCCTATGGAGATCAAGGCAAAGGTATAAATAGGGGTTCTGTTTCGGTGATCAAGACACTACAGAGAGTGTGATCACATTTAGAATAGATGGCCATACTATTAAGAGGGGTTCTTAACTAGACAATTCAGTCATCTAGTGCCACTAGGTGTTGGACTTCATGCATTGCATTTAGGCCTAGTGCACATCAGAGAGCAAGTGAAAATATTTATCGAAAATGTTTTGAGTAATGCTAACTTGGCTCTAACATGTTTTGAGAAAACACTTTGAGAGTTAGCATCGCTTGCAAAGTAGTGTTAGGTTGCTTGTGGATTGAATTGAGAATCGAAAATGCAGCTAATAGAGGTTTTTGCCTCGGGGTGGTCACCACCATGGGTGAGGTGGTGCACCGCCTAGGTCTATCTGGTGCCCGCCTGGACATGGCCAAGAGCAGCAACTTTGAGGTGGTCACCGGACATGGTGGTGTGCACCGCCATGTGCATGATGGTGCACCATCGGTGGCTATCCAGTGTGAAAGCTCTAGTTTGGTTTTGGTGAATTGATGAAACCCTAAGTGCTAACCTAGTTTATCAAGTGATCATGATATAGGTAGCACACTCCAAGTGGTGAAGCAAATGAAGATCATAACATGATGATGGTGATGCCATGGTGATGATCAAGTGCTCGGACTTAGAAAGAAGAAAGAGAAAAACAAAAGGCTCAAGGCAGTGCGGACTGTCCGACGGTGCCACTGGCGCCCTGGATAGAAAAGACGGAGGTCACTAGGAGTGACCAGACGCTGGCCACGGTTGGACCAGCGCGTCCGATCAGGTGTAATAGTGAAGTCGCTGGCATCGGTCAAATGACCGGACGCTAGGTCGCTCTGTGACCGGACGCTGGTAGGTGCGTCCGGTCAGTGCTGATGTACGCTGACGTGGGGCGCACAGAGGAGACGTTGTCTGACCGGACACTGGCAGGGTCCGATCAAGCATGACTGGACGCGTCCGGTCGACAAAAGTCAGTTTTGGAACCTTACTGTAAACGATCGGACGCTGGGTGTTCAGCGTCTGGTCAACTCAGGCGTAGTGTCCGGTCAAGATGGATGACCATTAAAGTCAAGACACATGGCTGACTACGAGCGACTGGACGCTAGGGGCTCAGCGTCCGGTCAACTAACCGAAGCATCCGGTCAGCCCGCGTTATGCCCAGTGAAGGGGTATAACGGCTCTATTTCGTGGGAGCTTCTATTTAAGCCCCATGGCCGGCTGTAGCTCACACTCTTGGCCATTTGCATTGACATAGCAACCTTGTGAGCTTAGCCAAAGCCCTCCCACTCATCTCCATTATTGATTCATCATCTTTGTGAGATTGGGAGTGAATCCAAGTGCATTGCTTGAGTGTTTGCATCTAGAGGCACTTGGTGTTCATGTTTCGCTACAGGTTTCGCTTGTTACTCTTGGTGGTTGCCGCCACCTAGATGGCTTGGAGCAGCGAGGATCGTTGAGCGGAGGGTGGTGATTGTCTCTGGCTCCGATCATGGTCATTGTGAGGGGTTCTTGACCTTTCCCCGGTGGAGAGTCAAAAGATACTCTAGTGGATTGCTCATGGCTTGTGTGATTCTCATCTTGTGTTGGTTGTGCGGCACCCTATTGAGGGTTTGGCATGTGAAGCCAATTAGCGCGTGAACCTCCAAGTGAGTGACTCGCCACAATGAGGACTAGCTTGCTGGCAAGCAAGTGAACCTTGGTAAAAATCATTGTGTTCATCATTGATTCCGAGGTGATTGGTCTTCATTGTTATTCATCCTTGTGATTGATTGGTTTCTTCATCTATACGGCGGTATAACCTTCTTGATCACTTTCTTTACATTACCGCAAACTAGTTGTCAAGCTCTTTAGTGTAGCTAGTTGTGAGAGCTTGCATACTTGGTTGGTGTGGCTCTTTAGTTAGCCTTTGAGAGCACACTAACATAGAGTAGTGTCATAGCTATTGTGTGAATAGACACTATCTAAACTAGAATTGTGATAGGTGGCTTGCATTTTGAGTAGGCTAGCGCAACACTTGCTTCGCCTCATAATTGTCTAACCATTTTTGTTAAGTGTTGTTGTAGAAATTTTTATTAGGCTATTCACCCCCTCTAGCCATTAGGATCTTTCAAGTGGTATCAGAGCCGAGGTCACCATGATTTGAGGCTTAACAACCTTCGGTGTAAAAATGGCTTAAATCAACAACACAAAGAAGCCACCCCAATTTGATGGCTCAAACTATCCCTATTGGAAGGCTAAGATGGCAACTTATATCAAGTCAATCAATAGGAAGGTTTGGAAGGTGGTAGAGACAAAGATTGAGATTGAAAATGAAGAGGCTCCCACCGCCGCTGAAGAAATACTACTCCAAAATAATGACATTGCTCTTAGTGCCATCCATGATGCTTTGGATGAAAGAACATTTGAGCAAATCAAGAATATTGAGATGGCTCATGAGGCTTGGAAGAAGTTGGAAGAATCATTTGAGGGCACTCAAGCCGTGAAGGGTGCAAAGGCATACATTCTTAAAGAGAAGTTTGTAAGCTTCAAGATGAAGGAGGATGAGAGTGTGCCAGAAATGTTTCATAGGCTACAAGTGCTTATCAATGATCTCAAAGCACTTGGAGAAGAGGTGAAGGACAAGGACTTCTCCCACAAGTTCTTGAGATGCTTACCTTCAAGATTTGGCACATTGGTCACTATTCTAGTAAGGAGTGGTTTGGACACCATGACACCAAACCAAGTGTTGGGAGACATCATGACCGATGATACATATAGAGATGAAGATGAGAAGGAAGAAAATAAGGAGAAGAAAGATGAGAAGAAGGATGAGAAGAAGAACAGTGTGGCATTCAAGGCCACATCATCCAAAGGGAAAGCTAAGCAAGAAACATCAAGTGAAGAAGATGAATCTTGGGATGATGATGATGATGGTGAGAAAATGGCTCTATTTGTTAAGAGATTTGGCAAGTTCATGGTGAAGAAGGTCTACTATGCTATAAGAAAGAAGTCTTTATCCAAGAACAAAGAAGAGTCAAGAAGGTGCTTCAAGTGTGGAAGCAAAGATCATCTTGTTGCTCAATGCCCATACAATAGCCACAATGATGATGACAACAAGAAGAACAAGAAGAAGGACAAGAAGGAAAAGAAAGAGAAGAAGGACAAGATGGCATTCAAGAAGAAGAAGGGTGGTTCATATGTAGTCACTTGGGATAGTGATGCTTCCTCAAGTGATGATGATGATAGTGATGATAACAAGACCACCAAGAAGAAGGTTCTTGCAAGCATTGCAATCAATGAGAAGCCTTCTCTCTTTGAATCTTCATCATGCTTCATGGCTAAGGCCACTAAGGTACAATCTTGTGATGATGAAAGTGATGAAGAACATGATGATGAAAATGAACACAAAAATGAAAATGATAGTGATAGTGATGATGATGAACCTACTAAGGATGAATTAATTGACATGCTAGAAGATGCTAGAGAACACTTTGATATCAAGAGAAGGGAATCCAAAAGCTTGCGTAAGGAACTAAAAGCCCTTAAGCAAGCCTTTGATGAGCTCAATGCATCTCATGAGAGGCTAGAGGAAGCCAATGAGAAGCTTAGCAAAGCTCACAAAAAGCTTGAAAAGGCTCATTCCTCTTTGCTTGATGAGCAAAATAAAAAGATGCATGTTGAAACTTGCAATGTAGGTTTAACTTGTGATATAATTGATGAATCACTATCTATGCCTATCATTGTTGCTCCTACTAACCCTTCTTATAGCACTTCCACTTCTACCTCATCTAGTAGTGATGGTCTCACTTATGATGCCTCACTAGTGGTTGAGAATGAGAACCTCAAGAAAGAGGTCACTATGCTCACTCACACCTTAGCTAAGGCTTATGGTGGTGAGGACCGCTTGCTTATGTGCTTGGGTAGCCAAAGAGCTTCTCTCTATAAAGAGGGATTGGGCTATACCCCCAAGAAAGGTAAGGTGGCCTTTGCTCCTCACAAGACTAGTTTTGTGAAGAACAATGGTCGGTTTTGCATTAGTTGCAAGCAAGTGGGTCATAAAGAGTATGAATGCACTAATAAGAGCAAAAATGCTAATGTTTACACCCTTAAGCTTGATTCATGCTATATGCTTACTAAGGGTACAAATGGTGTGAAGGCTAAGTTCATTGGTAAACCATGGATGGGCTCAAAGAAGAAAGCCATTTGGGTACCAAAGAGCTTAATGACTAACCTTCAAGGACCCAAGCAAGTTTGGGTACCTAAAAAGAATTGATCTCTTGTGTAGGTCAATTACAAAGCTAGAGGAAGGCATTGGGTTCTTGATAGTGGGTGCACTCAACACATTACCGGTGATGCAAGAATGTTCAACTCAATCAACACCAATGGCAATGATGGTTATGATAGTATCACATTTGGTGACAATGGCAAAGGCAAGGTCAAAGGACTTGGTAAGATTGTAATATCCAATGACATGAGCATATCTAATGTGTTGCTAGTAGAGAGCTTGAACTTCAATTTGCTATCTGTAGCTCAATTGTGAGATCTTGGATTCAAATACATATTTAGGGTAGATGATGTAGAGATCATAAGTGTAGATGGCTCTAACTTGATCTTCAAAAGATTTAGATATGAGAATCTATACTTGGTTGATTTCAATGCTAAGTGAAACTAGATTATCTACATGCTTGTTCACTAAGTCTAGCATGGGTTGGTTATGGCATAGAAGGTTTGGTCATGTTGGAATGAAACAATTAAATAGATTGGTTAAGCATGAACTTGGTTAGAGGCTTGAAAGATGTTGGGTTTGAAAAGGATAAGCTTTGTAGCTCTTGTCAAGCCGGAAAAACAAGTTGGAAACACCCATCCCAAGAAAAGCATAATGAGCACTAGTAAAGCATTTGAGTTATTGCACATGGATTTGTTTGGGCCAACACAATACACTAGCATTGGTGGTAACAAATATGGCTTTGTGATAGTGGATGATTATACTAGATACACTTGGGTATTCTTTCTAGTGGACAAAAGTGATATGTTTGCAATATTCAAATCATTTGTCAAGGGCATTCATAATGAGTTTGAAACAACCATCAAGAGAGATAGAAGTGACAATGGTAGTGAGTTCAAGAATACTAGAATTGATGAGTTATGTGATGAATGTTGAATTAGACATCAATTCTCAGCCAAGTACTGTAACAAATCGGGTTTTTGGTAAAGCCAAAAATATGAACTTTTTAAAATTTTTCCTGCAATGTGTGAAACATGTAATTGCTTGGTCAAACAAGAGCCCAACTCGCTAACAAGACGTTGCATACATATAGATGGTTTGTAGGTGATTGCCGGAGTTTTCGAGTTGTCCTGTGTTTGAGCCTCATTTTTGTTGGAGAGCACAACCATAGCACCTATTTTTATTTGTGCCTGGACTTGCCATTTTTATTTGTGCCAACCATTCAAACTTAAATTAGAGAATCTATTTCCTTCTCTCTCTTCTCTCCCCTCACGCCTTGGCCCGGCCCAGCACCCCCCTCTCTTCCCCTTCTTACTGCACTGGCCCAGCAGGCTGCAGGAGCCCAACTGAGCACCCCTCCCCTTGGCCCAACTGGCGCTAGCCAGGCCCAGCCAGCCTACCCCGCCAGCCCGCTCGCCACTCCTCCCTTCGGCCCGCCAGCGCCTTGGCCCAACCGGCGCAGCATCCCAGCCTGGCCTAGCTTCTCCCCTTTAGCCCGCTCACGCGTGCACGGCCAAGCGGCCCAGCTGCCTCCTTGCGGCCGCCCCTTTTACCGAGCCCCCCTGTCCTTGCCCAGCCGGCCCAGCCACCCCTTCAGAACCCTAAGGCGCATGCGACCCCACTCCCACACCACCGCTGCTCGCCCGCTGAAAGCCTGCGTGCGCGCAATGCCAGCCCCACGCCCTCGGCTCGCCCCGCGCCCCCTCGCTCGATGTGCACCGCGTGGCCAGGCAGTGCGGACCCCGAGAATCGCCACCATCCACGACCCCTGGCTGCCCTAGCCTACGTGCATAAATAGCACCGCCCCTCTCATTCTCCTCCAAGCCGCCGCCACTCCATTCCTCTCCCTCCTTGCTCCACCCTAACCTATTGCACCACCATGCTAGTCAGCCGTCGCTAGCCATGGCCCACCACTACCTTGCCATGTGGCCGCTCCCAGCCGAGCGCCATGGCCACTCGAACACCGACCTCAACGCCGTTCGTGACGTCGCCCGAGCCTGCGTACATGGCAACACCACCAGCGCGCCTCGCCAAGCCACGCCGCACCCTCGCACCCATGCCGTCGTCGTCGTGCCCACACACAGGAACACCGTCGTGACCTCGCCATCAAGCCTGTAACGTAGGACGCGTCATCAAGCCGTGCGACCACAAAAACTCCATGGCCTCACCAGGCCACGTCGCACGGAGACCTCATAGCCATGGATCCGCGTTAAGCCCCGGCGTCGACACCATGTCAAGCCACCATCCACCTCATCTCCATCATGGCCTTCACAAGCAGATGGTGAGCCTTCCCTGAACCCAAGACCCCACCTTTCGATGCCTTTCAGTGACCATGCCTGACCGGCCTTTGCGCCGAGTTCTGAAACCTACAGCGACGATGAGCCCTCGAAGACCGTGGCCGCCACGGAATGTCCTTGTGTCAGGACCGTCACCAACTTGGGCCTCGACCTCGCCCTGCACCCCGACCATGGCGGCGTCACCCTAAACCGTAGCTAAGAGCCACCAGTGCCACCTTCATCCACCAAGCCTAGACAGCCACACCATGACATCGCGGCCACGATCGGAAACGCCACCACCTTGACGTGATCTGCCCGCACCGAGCCCCTCCTACACTAGGTGGCCTGCCTCCATTCTCTGATGATGGTGAGCCTCCCAAAGCCAAGCTTTCGCTTTTCCTTGCACTGCAGTGGAGTTTGTGCCTAAGACTGGCCTTTGTGCCACGTTCCTTCACTTCGTAGGGAAGCAACAGGCCTTGAAGCACCCTTCATCGACTTCGTCGCCCCTCCAGCCACCCGCTGCTCTGGCCTGACCAGCCACAACCGACCCTAGCCACCTATAGCCAGCCATGGCCATGACCAGCAAGCCATAGTTGGCCAGCAACTGGCTGTAGCTGGCCAGAGGAGGCCACAGCAAGCCATTGCCAATTAGGACGTGCTCTGGTAGGCCACCTATGGCCATAGCATGCTCGGACACCATGACCAACCCCCACATCGACTATGTTAAGCCTTGAACCGAACCTCGCCAAGCGGCTATGACGACATAGTTGTGTGCCGGCCTTCGAGCCGCTGTTGCAAACCAAAGCCGGACCTTCCTAAAGCCCTACATGTTGCTGGCCCAAGACCGATGACCCCTCTATGTGTCCGGCCTTCGAGCCATGTTTTTCTACAGGGACCTTGTCAATCGCATGATGCCAACACTCTTGGATACATCGCACACATGCACTCATCGTGTCATTCCATTGCACTCACGCCTCGGATGACACTAGCATGAGCCTGTTTATGTTGCATAGAAAAACACTATGCCATGACCTTGGATGCCCAACTATAGCGCACTGTTGCCACCGCTACACGCTCGTGTGAGGCCTAGCCCGCCCTTTTGTGACCACCATGAGCTCGAGAACACCGAGAATGCCACGTCCTAGACACGGCCATGACTAAACTCCTGGAGACCGTACACAACACCTAGACTACCCCTGTGTAGCTGATGCTACCTAGAGCCTCGTAGCCATGGACACTTGCCCACACCTTGCCAGCCAAAGACCTAGACAGAGCCTTTTATGGCCGCTCACTGCACGAGCATGCGTGCACTCACACGCAAGCACCACAGTGGCTTGGCATGTGCCTTGCCACCACTACAATCGACCACTGCCATTCATGCTCGCACACACACCATCCCAAGAGCTCCAGCCTTGCTTCACCCATCATTTGTGGACGCACTCCACGAGCCAAGGACTTATGCACGCTCACTTGCATGTGGTGATGCACGGCCGTGCCTCCGCATGACATCACGTGAGCCTCGGGACCACACCACCGTGGCCATTTACATGCCCATGCGCAGTCCTACGCTGAGTTGTGTGTGTGAGCCAACGCCATAGCCACTGGAGCTAAGTCCATGAACATCAGCTGTCATTCGACCAAGCCATAGCCAGCCTTGGCCAACCATAGCCACTTGTAGCCAGCCACAGCGAGCCATAGCAAACCACAGCTAGCCATAGCAGGCCGTAGCTGGCCTCAGCTGGCCAGAAGAAGCCACAACCCTCTGGGACAAGTTACAACAGCCTATGGCCCTCCACATCTTTGCCGTGAAGTCGAATCCTAGTCGAACGCCAATCCTGACACTAACAAAAGCCCCTTCCTGCTCATTCTTATACTCGTTCGTACACTTACAATACGTGATCTTGATCTACTTATATCTGTTGGCACCATGCCGTCGATGTATCGAGTCTATTCCCAACATTCCGGCTACCTTGTTAAACAAGGGCGAGCCGTTGAGAAACCGTGTGATCCCTAGCATCGTACCGATGACAAGTGGAGTCTTTTCGACGTCTTGCTGGCCGAGACCACCATTGCCGAGACCACCATTGCCGAGACCACCATTATCGAGACCACCGTTGCCGAGACCACCGTTGCCGAGACCACCGTTGTCGAGACCACCGTTGCCGAGACCACCATTACCGAGACCACCATTGCTGAGACCACTGTTGCCGAGACCACATGGCCTCGCTGGCCGAGACCACAAGGCCTCACTTGCCGAGACCACCATGACCCCATCTACTACGAGCCATAACCCTAGACCATGAACCCTAGTCGTAGGTCTTATCGAAACCTTGGAAAGCCCCATCTCGCATCTTTCCGTTTATGCATATCTACCTTGTTGGGCCCTAATCTTACGACCTATCTATCCATGACTATCTTACAGGATCTATCCATCACCTAGCTATGGAATGTGCTACTCTATAGTCATGTTGAGTTGTTGCATCTTCGGTCATGGTTGGTTCTTATCACTGATTGTTGGTGTTGTTACCTGTGTGACGAGCCTTCGAGCCGGCTGAGGGATGTTACCTCGTTCGGACGTTACGATCGTGGAATCCATGTCGCTGTGATCATGATGCCGAGTGTAACTCAACCCCTCGCTTTTTAGTTGACTTCATAGTACCATAAGTGTTAGCACCTGTCTTTGGCCCTAGAACATGGTCGTGATGGATTCAATATCGATGGTGACATCGATGTGGATATTACCTGCACATTTTGAGCCCTTCATGACCAAGTTCTATGGGAGATAACCTGGGAGTAAACAATCGTGGAATGATGGATGCCAACTCATTGGCATAGCTTGTGGCCGCGAGTTCACCTCGCCATGACCATGGAGCTATGCCTCTCTTTTGCTTTTAGTTGCTTCTTCGTGCTCAAGCCCTTGTATGCTTGTACCCTGTTTGACCAACATGTTTCTCTAATTCTCGCGATGACAACCGCACCGCTATAAATTAGAGAGATGTCTTAGTGCCAGTGCACCTAAGTCGGGTACCCTATGAGTGGTTTGCGCACTTGTACTCTTTAGTGAGTCGCTCCTTCCAATGCTCTATCTTCTGTCGTGGCGTGTGTGCTGGAAGGAGCAGACCTCTGTTCCTTGCTGTTATTGCCCTATTAGCTGCTCTGTTCGATCCCTGCCTTGTCCATGGTGATTGGATCAAAGACTGGACTATCTCTTTTTAGCTAGCGAAGCTATAGTCTATGTCAGTACCTTGGACCCATGCGTGTCGACCCGATCAGCCGTCTAAAACCATCCTTCCCGAAGATGTGTCTGAAGAACATGACATGGATGTGCCTAGCAAACCCCCGCTTCTTTTGTTTTGCTGAGCAACTCTCTTCTCGGCTCCCTGACGTTATTATGTCATGAGGATCGAGAGAACCCGTTGCTATCCAATCTCCTTGTGCTACCACTTTCTACCAGTAGCGAGCGAGCCTGAAGTACATTGGAGCCAAGTCACAATAGCGTTATCGTTCTTGTTTGCTACTCAGTGTCCAATTGTGACTTGCGAGATAAGGCAATAAGAGCCAAACCCCGTCGTTCTTCTTTCTTAGGGGCCCGACTTCCAATCCTCGTCAAGTCAATGACACCGGATCAAAAATCGTGAGCCAGTGGTGTTTGCTCTGGATAAGCTCTGGCTTAAACCATCTATCATAAAGCCATACCGGCTTGGCCATGACTTAAGCTTGTGCTTAGCAAACCACCACTTGTGATTCTTTGGACTGGGGAAATCGGACAACCACCGAGAGGGCTAAGCCGTGTATCTCTTATTGCCTCGCTAGTGTTATTGGATTTTCCTACGTCTTGTCGTCTTTTTGAGTGTTGAGTGCTCTTTGCCTTGCGTGTCGCTTCGCGAAGTAGCTGACGATCGGACCAAGAGAACGTGGGCGACGATAAGGACTGTGGAATGGAGTCAACGTAGGAGGAGGTGACCCCGCTAATGGAACACCAATGAATGGAGAATTGTACCACTACTACCTCTACATCACAGGTGTCATGGCAGCACCCTCTTTTAGAGAATCCTATTAGACATTGCATAATATCTAGAACTGCTAGCGCTTTATAATTATTCCTTTGCTAGTACTTTGATGCATGCTACTACCTGAGCCATTATTACCCTGATGCAACCCACTCTACCATGTCACCCTACTTTGCGCATTCGCTCGCTTATATATGCTTACTTGCCTGCTTGCTTGCATATTACACCACTATACTTATTATTAACTCCACTTCGCATTATATCAGGGGATGTGATGCTGGTGGTGAACCCCCTGGGAATGGTTTGGCTATGGGTGCCAGACTTGGTGGTGTGTGAGCGTGCTGCGTGTGTCTTGGGTGCGTGGAGAGTGAGGGTTGTGTCGACCAAGCTGGAATAACGACGAGCCTAGGGTGAGTCTTGCCATGTGGTGCTACCTAGGGCACTTGGATATGGAATACCTATGGTGGGTAAATGGTAATTGGAGGTGGCCTTGGGTGTGAACCTCGGAGAGGTGGAGCCCAGGGTAGAGGTGCTATGGTGGCACGTAAAATGGAAACCCTGATGAAGACATTCTGGCTTGGTCAATCCCTAAGGACTTACTAGTACTCAGATTCACCAGGAATCTTTTACATCCCACTCGCCCTATATGGTGCAGGACGGTCGGATTACTTGGTAGAACAATGCCACTACTACTAGGCGAACGTGTGCAAGGAGGTACGAGGCGCACGGTTTCCCCCACACCCTTTCGAGACTTTAGGAGGCCTTGTGGACCTGGCTCTTGACATCCGGAGGGCCCCTGGCTCTGTCTACGACTCACAGTATCAGCCATCCCAGACTAGACTTGGGATGTTCCCGGGCTAAGAGGTAGGGTGGCATCGTTCTAGGCTAGCAAGTAGACAGAATCTGCCTAGACGGGGCACCGTCGAGGATGGCTATCTTGTGGGTATGTGAAACCTCTATAGAGTGTATGGTTGATCGATCGATACATATGCCGACTTGTCGGCTATGGACCTTTCCTGGGTTTCGCTTAAACTAGATAGGAGATGAGTCCTTTCCTCCCTCTAGGGTTGGGGTATTTTCCAGTCATGAGCCTTGGGGGCTGTGGGCCGTTGAGGCATGGCCGAGAGGGAGTTGGCCTGTCGACCTGAGTGTGTGAGATGAGATATGGTGTGGTGGCAGTGGTGATGGTTTGGGATGGATGGTTGGTGGATGGATATGGATGGTGTGGTGGTGAATGTGTTAAAAGTTGGATATTATTATTATATTACTAATGTTATTTACTTCTCATGCGCTAAGGATGCAAACCATAGCCAAATATTAGGATCGCCTAGATCCCTTGTTTATCTTTTCCTACTAAAGCTCATCGGTGCTGACCATGGCCTGCACACATCTGGCGGTGTGCAGATTTCCTGCTTCTCAGAGATGTTGACTTTAGAAGGATTAGAAGGTCTCGTGTCTACGCTCAAGTTTGGTTCGAAGATGGAATCTACGCTGCACTACTGCCAACTCTGATGATGCCCATGAAGGAGGAGCCTTCACTCGATAGACTTCCGCCAGATTAACTCTATAATAGGTGTGTTCCTTAGTGATGTAATACCTTATATCTTGTAATCTTACGATGTATGACAGTGATATCGACTGATATATGATAATATGATGGAATCAACTATTGGTTTCATCATATTATAATTCATTCTATGGATTTTCCCTTTGTGGAAAATTGAGGATGTCTCAGTTGGTATCAGAGCCATACTTGACCTTAGGACGAGACCTTTAGTACCAAACACTAGTTTAGAAGCCAAACATTCTATTTGTAGTGGAGTCATAGCTACTAACTCTTGATTCCCCATCTCTACCTTGAGTTCTACTACTAACTGACTATCCCCGATCTGAAAAGTTGACCACTAGGAAATGATTCCCTTTGTCGCCCACGCAAGATTGATAAATGTGTGAGACTCAAAGGCTTAGGAGTCGCCTTAAGTCAACACTATGCATATAGGAGTTGTAATGCTGCTTGAGTGCTTGGATCTTTTTGCTCCTTATGCTTCTTGTGATTATATTGCTTGAGTGAAGAATATAGAAGCTATTTTATTTACATGTGACTCCAGGACCCTGGCTAACCCAGCAGGCTATGAACCAAGATCGCCATATGACTAGACAAAACCTCTAGGGATCCTTGGACACCCTGTACAAATTTGGATTGAGTTATCGAAGAAAACAAAAGGATGACAATTCCTTTTGCAAGGTTCAATGGAACAACTACCCCGATCAAGAGCAACACGACAGGAGTTTGGACTTTGAAGGCAGCAGCCTGCCTCATCACCGATCGAGCAACACCTTAATCTCGGGGATGAGATTCCTATAAGGAGGGTGGACTGTAACAAATCGAGTTTTTGGTAAAGCCAAAAATATGAACTTTTTAAAATTTTTCCTGCAACGTGTGAAACATGTAATTGCTAGGTCAAACATGAGTCCAACTCGCTAACAAGACGTTGCATACATGTAGATGGTTTGTAGGTGATTGTCGGAGTTTTCGAGTTGTCCTGTGTTTGAGCCTTATTTTTGTGGGAGAGCACAACCATAGCAACCTTCCTTGAGATCCTCGCGGGATTATTTCGAGTCTTCCGTGAATCTCTCTCTATAATCCCGAACTCCACTAGAACCCGGACTTGCCATTTATATTTGTGCCAACCACTCAAACTTAAATTGGAGAATCTATTTCCTTCTCTCTCTTCTCTCCCCTCATGCCTTGGCCCGGCCTAGCACCCCCTCTCTTCCCCTTCTTACTGCACTGGCCCAGCAGGCTACAGGAGCCCAACCGAGCACCCCTCCCCTTGGCCCAACTGGCGCCAGCAAGCCTAGCCAGCCTGCCCTACCAGCCCACTCACCACTCCTCCCTTCGGCCCGCCTGCACCTTGGCCCAACCGGCACAGCAGCCCAGCCAGGCCCAGCTTCTCCCCTTCAGCCCGCTCGCGCGTGCACGACCAAGCGGCCTAGCTGCCTCCTTGTGGCTGCCCCTTTTACCGAGCCCCCCCTATCCTTGCTCAGCTGGCCTAGCCACCTTTTTGGAACCCTATGGCGCACGCGACCCCGCTCCCACACCGCCACCGCTCGCCCACTAAAAGCCTGTGTGCGCGCAACGCTAGCCCCGCGCTCTCGGCTCACCCCGCACCCCCTCGCTCGATGCGCGCCGCATGGCCGAGGAGCACAGGACCCCGAGAATCGCCGCCGTTTGTGACACCTGGCTGCCCTAGCCTATGTGCATAAATAGCACCGCCCTCTCCTTCTCCTCCAAGCCACCGCCGCTCCATTCCTCTCCCTCCTTGCTCTGCCCTGACTAGCTGCACCGCCATGCCAGTCAGCCGTCGCTGGCCGTGGCCCACCGCTACCTTGCCGCATGGTCGCTCCTAGCCGAGCGCCATGGCCACTCGAATGCCGACCTCGACACCGTCTGTGACATCGCCTGAGCCTGCGTACACGGCAACACCACCAGCGCGCCTCGCCAAGCCACACCGCGCCCCCGCGCCCACGCCATCGTCATTATGCCCATGCATGGGAACGCCGTCGCGACCTCGCCATCAAGCCTATAACGTAGGATGCATCATCGAGCCGCGCAACCACAGAAACTCCACGGCCTCACCAAGCCACGTTGCACGGAGACATCACAGCCATGGATTCGCGTCAAGCCCCAGCGTCGACACCACATCGAGCCGCCATCCACCTCATCTCCATCACGGCCTTCACAAGCAGATAGTGAGCCTTCCCTAAACCCAAGACCCCACCTTTCGATGCCTTTCAGTGACCATGCCTGACCGGCCTTTGCGCCGAGTTCTGAAACCTACAGCGACGCCGAGCCCTCGGAGACCATGGCCGCCACAGAATGTCCTTGCGTCGGACCATCACCAACTTGGGCCTCGACCTTGCCCTGCACCCCGACCACGGTGGTGTCGCCCTGAACCATAGCCAAGAGCCACCAGCGCCACCTCCATCCACCAAGCCTGGATAGCCACACCACGATGTCATGGCCACGATCAGAAATGCCACCACCTTGACGCGATCTGCCCGCACTGAGCCCTTCCTACACCAGGTGGCCATGCCTCCATCCTCTGATGATGGTGAGCCTCCCAAAGCCAAGCTTTCGCTTTTCCTTGCACCAGCAGTGGAGTTTGTGCCTAAGACTGGCCTTCGTGCCACGTTCCTTCACTTCGTAGGGAAGCAGCAGGCCTTGAAGCACCCTTCATCGACTCCGTCGCCCCTTCTGGCCACCTACTGCTCTGGCCTGACCAGCCGTAGCCGACCCTAGGCCACCTGTAGCCAGCCTATGGCCATGACCAGCAAGCCACAGTTGGCCTAGCAACTGGCTAGTAGCTAGCCAGAGGAGGCCAGCAACAAGCCAGTTGCTAATCGGGACATGCTCTGGTAGGCCACCTATGGCCGTAGCATGCCCGGACACCACGACCAACCCCCACATCGACTATGTCAAGCCTCGAACTGAACCTCGCTAAGCGGCTACGACTGACAGTAGCTGTGTGCCAGCCTTCGAGCCGCTGTTGCAAACCAAAGCCAGACCTTCCTAAAGCCCTACATGTTGCTGGCCCAAGACCGATGACCCCTCTATGTGTCTGGCCTTCGAGCCATGTTTTTCTATAGGGACCTTGTCAATCGCACGATGCCAACGCTATTGGATACATCGTGCACACACACTCGTCGTGTCATTCCGTTGCACTCATGCCTCGGATGGCACTGGCATGAGCCTATTTACGTTGCATACAAAAACACCGTGCCATGACCTTGGATGCCCAACCATAGCACACTATTGCCACCGCTACACGCTCATGTGAGGCCTAGCCTGCCCTTTTGTGACCACCATGAGCTCAAGAACACCGAGAACACCACGTCCTAGCCACGGTCATGATTGAACTCCTGGAGACTATACACAACACCTAGACTGCCCCTATGTAGCTGATGCTACCTAGAGCCTCGCAGCCATGGACACTTGCCCTCACCTTGCCAGCCGAAGACCTAGATAGAGCCTTTTATGGCTGCTCGCCGCACGAGCATGTGTGCACTCACACACAAGCACCGCAGTGGCTTGGCATGTGCCTTGCTGCCACTACAATCGACCACTGCCATTCGTGCTATCACACACACCATCCCAAGAGCTCTAGCCTTGCTTCGCCCATCATTCATGGACGCACGCCATGAGCCGTGGACATATGCACGCTCACTTGCATGTGGTGACGCACGGCCTGTGCCTCCGCATGATGTCGCGTGAGCCTCGAGACCACACCGACGTGGCCTGTTTCGCATGCCCATGCACAGTCCTACGCTGAGCCTTGTGTGCGAGCCAATGCCATAGCCACTAGAGCTAAGTTCTGTGAACAACAGCCAGTCATTCGACCAAGCCATAGCCAGCCTTGGCCAACCATAGCCACTTGTAGCCAGCCACTAGCCAGCCATAGCAAGCCACAGCTAGCCATAGTAGGCCGTAGCTAGCCTTAGCTGGCCAGAAGAAGCCACAACCCTCCGAGACAAGTTACAACAGCCTATGGCCCTCCACATCTTTGCCGCGAAGTTGAATCCGTAGTCGAACGCCATTCCCGACACTGACAAAAGCCCCTTCCTGCTCATTCTTATACTCGTTCGTACACTTACAATACGTGATCTTGATCTACTTATATCTGTCGGCACCATGCCGTCGATGTATTGAGTCTGTTCCCAACATTTTGGCTGCCTCGTTAAATGAGGGCGAGCCGTTGAGAAACCGTGTGATCCCTAGCATCGTACCGATGACAAGTGGAGTCTTTTTGACGTCTTGCTGGCCGAGACCACCATTGCCGAGACCACCATTGCCGAGACCACCGTTGCTGAGACCACTGTTGCAGAGACCACCGTTGTCGAGACCACCATTGCTGAGACCACCATTGCCGAGACCACATGGCCTCGCTGGCCGAGACCATAAGGCCTCACTTGCCGAGACCACCATGACCCCATCTACTATGAGCTGTAACCCTAGACCATGAACCCTAGTCGTAGGTCTTATTGAAACCATGGAAAGCCCCATCTCGCATCTTTCCGTTTACGCATATCTACCTTGTTGGGCCCTAATCTTACGACCTATCTGTCCATGACTGTCTTACAGGATCTATCCATCACCTAGCTATGGAATGTGCTACTCTGCAGTCATGTCGAGTTGTTGCGTCTTTGGTCGTGTTTGGTTCTTATCGCTGATTGTTGGTGTTGTTACCTGTGTGACGAGCCTTCGAGCCGGCTGAGGGATCGTACCTTGTTCAGACGTTACAATCATGGAATCCATCTCGCCGTGACCGTGATGCCGAGTGTAACTCGACCCCTCGCCTTTTAGTTGACTTCATAGTACCACGAGTGTTAGCACCTATCTTTGGCCCTAGAACATGGTTGTGATGGATTCAATATCGATGGCGATATCGATGCGGATATTACCTGCACATTTTGAGCCCTTCGTGACCAAGTTCTATGGGAGGTAACCTGGGAGTAAATAATCGTGGAACGATGGATGCCAACTCATTGGCATAGCTTGTGGCCGCGAGTTCACCTTGCCATGACCATGGAGCTACACCTCTCTTTTGCTTTTAGTTGCTTCTTCGTGCTCAAGCCCTTGTATGCTTGTACCCCTGTTTGACCAACACATTTCTCTGATTCTCGCAGTGACAACCACACCGCTATGAATTAGAGAGATGTCTTAGTGCCAGTGCACCTAAGTCGGGTACCCTACGAGTGGTTTGCACACTTGTACTCTTTAGTGAGTCGCTCCTTCCAATGCCCTATCTTCTGTCATGGCGTGTGTGCTGGAAGGAGCAGACCTCCATTCCTTGCTGTTATTGCCCTATTAGCTGCTCTGTTCGATCCCGCCTTGTCCATGGTGATTGGATCAAAGACCGAACTATCTCTTTTTAGCTAGCAAAGCTATAGTCTATGTCATACCTTGGACCCATGCGTGTCGACCTGATCGGCCGTCTAAAACCATCCTTCCTAAGATGTGTCTGAGAACATGACATGGATGTGCCTAGCTAACCCCCGCTTCTTTTGTTTTGCTGAGCAACTCTCTTCTTGGCTCCTGATGTTATTATGTCATGAGGATCGAGAGAACCCATTGCTGTCCAATCTCTTTGCGCTACCGCTTTCTACCATAGCAGGCAAGCCGAAGTACATTGGAGCCAAGTCACAATAGCTGTTATCATTCTTGTTTGCTACTCATGTCCAATTGTGACTTGCGAGATAAGGCTATAAGAGCTGAACCCCATCGTTCTTCTTTCTTGGGGCCCGACTTCCAATCCCCGTCAAGCCAATGACACCGGATTAAAAGATCATGAGCCGTGGTGTTTGCTCTGGATAAGCTCTAGCTTAAACCGTTTATCATAAAGCCATACCGGCTTGGCCATGACTTAAGCTTGTGCTTAGCAAACCACCACTTGTGATTCTTTGGCCTAGGGAAATAGGACAACCACCGAGAGGGCTAAGCCATGTATCTCTTATTGCCTTGCTGGTGTTATTGGATTTTCCGGTAGTCTTGTTGTCTTTTCGAGTGTTGAGTGCTCTTTGCCTTGCGTGTCGCTTCGCAAAGTAGCTGACGATCGGACCAAGAGAACGTGGGCGACGACAAGGACTACGGAATGGAGTCAATGCAGGAGGAGGTGACCCCGCTAATGGAACACCAACGAATGGAGAATTGTACCACTACTACCTCTACATCACAGGTGTCATGGCAGCACCCTCTTTTAGAGAATCTTATTAGACATTGCATAATATCTAGAACTGCTAGCGCTTTATAATTATTCCTTTGCTAGTACTTTGATGCATGCTACTACCTAAGCCATTATTACCCTGATGCAACCCACTCTACCACGTCACCCTGCTTTGCACATTCGCTCGCTTATATATGCTTACTTGCCTGCTTGCTTGCATATTACACCACTATACTTATTATTAACTCCACTTTGCATTATATCAGGGATGTGATGCTGGTGGTGAACCCCCTGGGAATGGTTTGGCTATGGGTGCCGGACTTGGTGGTGTGTGAGCGTGCTGCGTGTGTCTTGGGTGCGTGGAGAGTGAGGGTTGTGTCGACCAAGCTAGAATAACAACGAGCCTGGGGCGAGTCTTGCCATGTGGTGCTACCTGGGCACTTGGATATGGAATACCTATGGTGGGTAAATGGTAATTGGAGGTGGCCTTGGGTGTGAACCTCGGAGAGGTGGAGCCCAGGGTAGAGGTGCTGTGGTGGCACGTAAAATGGAAACCCTGATGAAGACATTCTGGCTTGGTCAATCCCTAAGGACTTACTAGTACTCAGATTCACCGGGAATCTTTTACATCCCACTCGCCCTATGTGGTGCGGGACGGTCGGACTACTTGGTAGAACAATGCCATTACTGCTAGGCGAACATGTGCAAGGAGGTACGAGGTGCGTGGTTTCCCCCACACCCTTTTGAGACTTTAGGAGGCCTTGTGGACCTGGCTCTTGATATTCAGAGGGCCCCGGCTCTGTCTACGACTCACAGTATCAGCCATCCTAGACTAGACTCGGGATGTTCCCGGGCTAAGAGGTAGGGTGGCATCATTCTAGGCTAGCAAGCGGCCAGAATCTGCCTAGACGGGGCACCGTCGAGGATGGCTATCTTGTGGGTATGTGAAACCTCTACAGAGTGTATGGTTGATCGATCGATACATATGCCGACTTGTCGGCTATGGACCTTTCCTGGGTTTCCCTTAAACTAGATAGGAGATGAGTCCTTCTTTCCTCCCTCCAGGGTTGGGGTATTTTCCGGTCATGAGCCTTGGGGGCTGTGGGCCATTGAGGCATGGCTGAGAGGGAGTTGGCCTGTCGACTTGAGTGTGTGAGATGAGATATGGTGTGGTGGTGTGGAGATAGTTTGGGATGGATGGTTGGTGGATGGATATGGATGGTGGGTGGTGAATGTGTTAAAAGTTGGATATTATTATTATATTACTAATGTTATTTACTTCTCATGCGCTAAGGATGCAAACCACATCCAAATATTAGGATCGCCAGATCCCTTGTTTATCTTTTCCACTAAAGCTCATCGGTGCTGACCATGGCCTGCACACATCTGGTGGTGTACAGATTTCCTACTTCTCAGAGATGCTGACTTTAGAAGGATTAGAAGGTCTCGTGCCTACTCTCAAGTTTGGTTCGAAGATGGAATCTATGCTGCACTACGCCAACTCTGATGATGCCCGTGAAGGAGGAGCCTTCACTCGATAGACTTCCGCCAGATTAACTCTGTAATAGGTGTATTCCTCAGTGATGTAATACCTTTTATCTTGTAATCTTACAATGTATGACAGTGATATCGACTGATATATGATAATATGATGGAATCAACTATTGGTTTCATCATATTATAATTCATTCTGTGGATTTTCCCTTTGTGGAAAATTGAGGATGTCTCAAGTACACTCCACAATCAAATGGCCTTGTTGAGAGGAAGAATAGAACACTCATTGATATAGCAAGGTCTATGCTTAGTGAGTACAATGTGAGTCAATCCTTTTGAGCTGAAGCTATCAACACGGCTTGCTATTGTAGCAATCGCCTCTATTGTCACCCATTGAAAGAGAAGACACCATATGAGCTCTTGAATGGTAGAAAGCCCAACATTGCATATTTTCAGGTTTTTGGTTGCAAATGCTATATCTTGAAGAAAGGCACAAGATTGGGCAAGTTTGACAAGAAATGTGATGAAGGATTCCTACTTGGATATTCCACTGCAAGCAAAGCATATAGAGTTTGGAATTTGGATAGTGGTACTCTTGAGGAAGTTCATGATGTTGAATTTGATGAAACCAAGGGTTCACAAGTAGAGAATGAGAACTTGGAAGATGTTAGAGGCATTCAACTTTCAAATGCCATGAAGAACATGGATATTGGTGAATTGAGGCCTAGGTAAGTGAATGATGATGAAGATGATCAAGTCCAAGTGCTCTCTAACTCAAATGTGCAAGATGATACAAATCAAGTTAGTGCAAGGGGATCTCATGATAATGAACAAGATCAAGTGGCTAGTACATCATCTCAACCCAATGATCAAGCAAGTGCAAGCAATCAAGTTCCAATCCTCCAACCAACCAATGTTGCATGGGATCATCCATTCAACACTATCATTGGTGATATTTCAAGAGGTGTGCAAACTAGATCAAGATTGGCTTCATTTTGTGAGCATTTCTCATTTGTGTCATCCATTGAACCAAAGAAGATAGATGAAGCTTTGAAGGATGTTGATTGGGTGAATGCTATGCATGAAGAGTTAAATAATTTCACAAGAAATCAAGTATGGGAGTTAGTAGAAAGACCAAAGGGACACAATGTGATTGGAACCAAATGGGTCTTTAGAAACAAGCAAGATCAAGATGGGATAGTTGTAAGGAATAAAGCAAGATTGGTAGCACAAGGCTATACACAAGTTGAAGGTCTTGACTTTGGAGAAACATATGCCCCGGTTGCTAGATTGGAAGCTATTAGAATCTTGCTAGCCTATGCTTGTGCCCACAACATAAAGCTCTATCAAATGAATGTTAAGAGTGCATTTCTCAATGGCTACATCAATGAAGAAGTATATGTTGAGCAACCTCCCGGTTTTGAAGATGACAGGAAGCCCAACCATGTGTACAAGTTAAAGAAAGCATTGTATGGTTTGAAGCAAGCACCTAGAGCATGGTATGAGAGATTGAGGGACTTCCTACTCTCTAAAGGGTTCATGATGGGCAAGGTTCACACCACTCTTTTCATCAAGAAGATTGGAAAAGATCTATTTGTATTGCAAATCTATGTTGATGACATCATATTTGGATCAACCAATCAAGACTTTTGTGATGAGTTTGGAAAGATGATGGCTAAAGAGTTTGAGATGTCCATGATTGGAGAGTTAAGTTACTTCCTTGGTCTTCAAATCAAGCAATTGAAAAATGGTACATTTGTGAGTCAAGGCAAGTATATCAAGGACATGATCAAGAGGTTTGGCATGAGTGATAGCAAAGTCATTAGCACACCAATGGGAACAAATGGCAACTTGGATAGTGATGCAAGTGGAAATATGGTGGATCAAAAATTGTATCGGTCTATGATTGGAAGCCTACTCTATGTGACCGTATCAAGGCCGGATGTCATGTTTAGTGTATGCATGTGTGCAAGATTTCAAGCCTCGCCAAGAGAAAGTCATTTGAAGGCTACAAAGAGAATATTGAGGTACTTGAAGCATACACCAAATGTCGATTTGTGATATCCCAAAGGAGCAAAGTTTGAGCTAGTTGGTTACTTCGACTCAGATTATGCGGGATGCAAGGTTGAAAGAAAGAGCACCTCGGGCACATGTCAATTGTTGGGAAGATCACTTGTTTCATGGTCATCAAAGAAGCAAAATAGTGTTGCATTATCAACCGCCGAAGCCGAATACATATCCGCCGGTAGTTGTTGTGCACAAATACTTTAGATGAAGGCCACTTTGAGTGACTTTGGAATCAAATTCAAGAAAGTGCCATTGCTATGTGATAATGAGAGTGCAATCAAGCTAACCAACAATCCGGTTCAACATGCAAGAACAAAGCACATTGATGTCCGCCACCATTTCATAAGAGATCACCAACAAAAAGGGGACATTTGCATTGAGAGTGTAGGCACCGAAGATCAACTTGCTGACATATTCACCAAGCCATTGGATGAGAAAAGGTTTTGCAAGCTAAGGAATAAGTTGAACATATTGGATTTCTCAAATATGTGTTGATGCACCCCCACTAATATGACATGCCTCTCCTTCAAGCTATTCAAGGTAAAAGTTGATTGGCATGACATACATCCTTGCTAAGGACATGTTTAGTGCATCTAGTCACATTTTCAATCTCATTAGGACCTTTCAAGTGGTTCTAGTTTATTAGGCTCATTCATGGAAATTAAATGAATTTGATGTTTATATGGTATCACTATTGCTTCTATGCTTGACTTAATCTAGTGATAGCTTATGACATGTTTGTGGGCTTGAAAACCTAGTGTTTAATCTAGAAAATAAACTCTAAGTGTTTAACTCAACATGGTACAAGATAACCCTTATTTGGAGGTGTGAAGAAGCTTGTCCTTGGATCAAACCGAGTTAAATATCTTTAGTAAATGATCTAGATTGGACCAAATTTGGGAAAATTATTCTCACCCCATTGATTGACATTGATAATCCTAACCTATCTCATTTTTAAACCTTTGTGGTCATTGATGACAAAGGGAGAGAAATAGTGCACAAAGATAGTAAATAGACACCAAAGGGGAGAATTTGACATAGGGGGAGAGATATGACAAAGGAAATGAATCAATTAAAATTTTGAGCACACAAGTAGGGGGAGCAAGCTCATGAACTTGTATGGTGTATTTGAATGTGCATTTCATATATTTGCTTGCATGGCACAAGTTTTAAATTTCAATATCCATGCTTGTGTGGTGTATGCTAGTTGTAGGTTTGAATGATGAAATGAAAAACTAGCATGCATAGGTTATAGAGTGATTTCATTCTCAAAGTGTTGTTTCCAAGTGGTATCAAGCTAACCATGATGCTAAGGATGGTATAATGGTGCACTTTGATTGGTATCACGCTTCAAAGGTCCATCTTTTATACCTTAGCATCATTTGGTAGACATTGACTCCTATATTTCCCATCCAAGCATATGTGCAAGCTACAATCCAAACTCTTAGCACATATGTAGGGGGAGCAATTGCTACCATTTGGGGTTCATGAAACTTGTCCATATCCCTTTACACATGGTAAATATGCTTGGGCAAGCAACATGGATTCAATTGAATTTCAATTCATATCTTTGTGAAAGGGTTGTCATCAATTACCAAAAAGGGGGAGATTGAAAGCTCTATTTTTGTTTTGGTGAATTGATGAAACCCTAAGTGCTAACCTAGTTTATCAAGTGATCATGATATAGGTAGCACACTCCAAGTGGTGAAGCAAATGAAGATCATAACATGATGATGGTGATGCCATGGTGATGATCAAGTGCTCGGACTTGAAAAGAAGAAAGAGAAAAACAAAAGACTCAAGGCAAAGGTATAAATTGTAGGAGCCATTTTGTTTTGGTGATCAAGATACTTAGTGAGTGTGATCACATTTAGGATCGATAGCCATACTATTAAGAGGGGTGAAACTCGTATCAGAATGCGGTTATCAAAGTGCCACTAGATGCTCTAACTCATTGCATATGCATTTAGGATCTAGTAGAGTGCTAACACCCTTGAAAATGTTTGTGAAAATATGCTAACATATGTGCACAAGGTGATACACTTGGTGGTTGGCACATTTGTTCAAGGGTGGTGAAGTTTGGGAGCAAGGGTAAGAAACTCCACCGGTGGAGGGTCCACCCGTAGTGTGCAGACAGTCCAACGGTGCCACCGACGCCCTAGATAGAAAAGATGGAGGTCACTAGGAGTGACCAGACACTGGCCACGGTTGGACCGGCGCGTCCGGTCAGGTGTAACAGTGAAGACGCTAGCGTCGGTCAAATGACCGGACGCTGGGTCACTCTACGATCGGACGCTGGCAGGGTGCGCCCGGTCAGTGCTGACGTACGCTAACGTGAGGCGCATAGAGGAGACATCGTCTGACCGAACGCTGGCAGGGTCTGGTCAAGCATGACCGGACGCGTCCGGTCGACAAAAGTTGGTTTTGGAACCTTACTATAAATGATCGAACGCTGGGTGTTCAGCGTCCGGTCAACTCAGGTGCAGTGTCCGATCAAGATGGATGACCATTAAAGTCGGGACACATGGCTGACTACGAGTGACCGGACGCTGGGGGCTCAGCGTCCGGTCAACTAATTGGAGCATCCGGTCAGCCCGCATTATGCCCAGTGAAGGGGTATAATGGCTCTATTTCGTGGGGGCTTCTATTTAAGCCCCATGGCCGGCTGTAGCTCACACTCTTGGCCATTTGCATTGACATAGCAACCTTGTGAGCTTAGCCGAAGCCCTCCCACTCATCTCCATTATTGATTCATCATCTTTGTGAGATTGGGAGTGAATCCAAGTGCATTGCTTGAGTGTTTGCATCTAGAGGCACTTGGTGTTCGTGTTTCGCTGTGGGTTTCACTTGTTACTCTTGGTGGTTGCCACCACCTAGATGGCTTGGAGCAGCGAGGATCGTTGAGTGAAGGGTGGTGATTGTCTCCGGCTCCGATCGTGGTGATTGTGAGGGGTTCTTGACCTTTCCTCGGCGGAGAGTCAAAAGGTACTCTAGTGGATTGCTCGTGGCTTGTGTGATCCTCATCTTGTGTTGGTTGTGCGGCACCCTATTGAGGGTTTGGCATGTGAAGCCAATTAGCGCATGAACCTCCAAGTGAGTGAATCGCCACAACGAGGAGTAGCTTGCCGGCATGCAAGTGAACCTCAGTAAAAATCATTATGTTCATCATTGATTCCAAGGTGATTGGTCTTCATTGTTATTCATCCTTGTGGTTGATTGGTTTCTTCATCTACACGGTGGTATAACCTTCTTGATCACTCTCTTTACATTACCGCAAACTAGTTGTCAAGCTCTTTAGTGTAGCTAGTTGTGAGAGCTTGCATACTTGGTTGGTGTGGCTCTTTAGTTAGCCTTTGAGAACACACTAACATAGAGTAGTGTCATAGCTATTGTGTGAATAGACACTATCTAAACTAGAATTATGATAGGTGGCTTGCATTTTGAGTAGGCTACCACAACACTTGCTTCACCTCATAATTGTCTAACCATTTTTGTTAAGTGTTGTTGTAAAAATTTTATTAGGCTATTCACCCCCCTCTAGCCATTAGGACCTTTCATAGTGCCACCATCACTTTTTAACCAAGGCTGTGACTTGCTGGAGTTAAGGCTGAAAGGGCACCACCCTAGTCACCGCCGTGGGGTGGCAGTGCACCGCCCTTACTATCTAGAGAGTAGGGATTTAGGGGCTTGGCCAGGGTGGCACTGCCACACCCTGTCCGATGCCACCGTCACCCTATTTGGTGACCAACTAGCCATTGGTTGATCATTCGAATTTGACCATTTGGGGCACCATCACCCCTGTCCAGTGACCGCACTGCCCTATCCGGTGCCCTCGCAGAAACAGCTCCAAAGGGGTAACAAGTCTATTTGCTTGTGTTGCTGTAAATAGAGGGTGTGGCCGGCCTTGGCCACTCTCTTGGCACCTCATACACTTGTGCACACCCTTTGGAAGCTAAGCAACACACTCCACTCACTTGTTCACTTGATTTCATCATCTTGAGTGAGATTGGAGAGCCTCTAGTGCATTGCATTGAGTTGCATCATCTTGTGGCACTAGTTGGGTGATTTGGGCTGGTTGTTTGTTACTCTTGGTGTTTGCTGACACCTAGATGGCCCGATGATTGGAGGATCATTGAACAGAGTTGGTGATTGTCTCCGGCCTCGATCGGTTGCTTGTAAAGGGTCTTGTGCCTTTCTCGGTGGAGCGCCAAAGGCAACTCTAGTACATTGCTCGTGTCATTGAGCTACCTCGCTTGTGGTAGGTTCTTGTGGTGTCTAATTATGTGGACAAGGTTCGTGGAACACCTCTTAGCTGCCAAACCACCAAGTGTTGGTCGACACAAGGACTAGCGTGTCGGCAAGCATGTGAACTTCGGGAGAAAAATTGATTATCTCTTGCCATTAGATTTCACCCAGTATTCATATTGTGTTGATTGGTTCATCACCTCTACATGACGGTATAAACTTCTCCATCCTCTCTTTACTTCATGCAAACTAGTTATAACAAGCTCTTTAGTGTAATTAGTTTTGAGAGCTTGTATTACCTTTGCTAGTTTAGCTTCTCACCTAATTGAGCTCTTTAGTGTAGATAGTTTTTGAGAGCTCTTAATGACTTAGCCATTGATTGTCTTAGAGATTATAGCAACTAGAATTGTTGGGATAGGAGGCTTGCAACACTTATTAGAGCTAGTGCAAAAAACTTTATAGCCTTTTAGTTGTATAACAAGTTTGTCTAGTGGTTTGTAGTTTTTAAATTAGGCTATTCAACCCCCCCCTCTAGCCAATTGGGACCTTTCAGACACCCTAGGTGTCAATTTCAAGTTAAGCAGTGATTTAAGTCTAATATAAACAAGTCAAAGGATGATTGTGAGCTTTAGTTTAACACCTAACAAGTGGTGATAGAGGTGGAGTCAAATTCTTTCAAATATGACCTAACTTAAACTTTTCAAAGGCAAAGACAAAACTCTTTTGTTCAAAAGTAAATCTTATTTCAAAATGTGCATGAGTAGTTTTAATCATGTCTTTTCATGTGCATCACCTAATCATGAACATATTCTGGTCACATGAAAAGTTGCATGTTGTTTTGGATCAAAAAGTTATATGAAATGATAATTTCCGCTTTGCTTAAAAACACTTTTGTTAATTGAGTAGAAACATGTGATGTCAACTAAACCTTGCATTCATGTTCAAACAACTCTAATTTAACTCTTGAACAAAAGTAAGTTAGGGTTTATATTTGGAAAATGTGAAGAAAATGCTTAAAAATAGCTAAAACTTTTCATGTTGCTGCTTTGGTCAATATAGAACTTTAGTTTCTATTCTAGTTTTGAGGTTTGGCCTTTAATAAAAGTTGTAGTTTAGTTTGTGTACAACAAACTTTATTTTTGGACCCAAGCCTAAATCAACCTCTAACATGATAAAATAGTGACCACAAGTTTGAATGCAGTGTTGTTTTAGCTTTCCAAAAAAATTTCTAAGTCCATGAAAATAGAATTAAAGTTCTATAAAATGATTTTTCATAAATAAAAGTTGTTAAACTTGGGTACCATTTCATGATATGAAGTTTGTACTATGATAATGTGCCTTTGGTTGTGATGTTTGAAAGTGGTTTGATCACTAATTAATTACCTAAACATAGTTAATCAAAGTTGTTTTTCAAAATCTTGAAACTAAATTCAGTTTTCAGTCTCAAGTATCCTTCTTCAAAATTTAAAATCTCTCAATCTATTGATCTTTTGATGTTGGTTCTTAAAGCAAAGATGAAGATTAGAGAGGGATTAACAACTTTGGCTATCGGAGCTTGACAAGTTTCTACATGACATCAAGGGAAAGCGAGAGAAGAAAATGGACTGTCAGCATGAACAATGTCACCAAGGAGAGCTGCTCGCCTACGCCATCGCCGTTCGTCGTGTCTCTTCGTGGCGCTTCTTGTGCGTGGACGTGCGGCCGTCCACATGGCCATGCTTGAGAAGGCACTGGCGAAGCTGGTGACGTCGCCCTCACCTTTAAAAGCCAATGCTGGCCGTTGTCTTCTCCTTTTCCCTCTCTACTCTGCTCAGAGCTGCAGCAGCCCTACTCGCTCCACTCCTCTAGCTCCCTCCTCCGCACGTCCACATCTCAACTGGCACCTCCTGTGTCCCTCCCTCTCTCTCTCCTGCACCTATCATGCTGCTCCACCGACCGCTGCCGTCGGAGCTCAGTCTACAGCAGCCGCTAGCGTGCATGACCAAGACACCTCAAGCCATCGCACGACAAGCTACGATCGCCAACAAGTGCGTGCGCCCCCCCTATGCTCCGACACCAAAGCTCACCGTCGGTGACCACCCAGCTGGCCGAAATTGGCCTCCTTCCCGGCTCTGCTCTGCTCCATTCGCGACTAGGGACTTCACGCCCAAATACAATCTTTTCCAGGGTTCCCAATTCCCAATATAAATCGGGTGACTCATATGAATAGTACTGATAGACGACGGGTTGATTTGTGAAAAACTCAGGGTCCTTAGAGTAAAGCGTCTATCTTATATGGTTTTCTCTTTTTCTTTTCCAATAATCTAGCTGAAGCTTTGAAAAATCATAGTAAATAATAGAAAAATAAAAAAATAGAAAATGAAGATGTTCTGGAATCCTCATGACTAGATCTATGCAGTGGATGTATAAACTTGTATGTGTTAGTGGAAAAATCTTGCTCTAGATTTTTGCCTATGCTTTTTAGGGAGAAATTCATATCTACTGTTCTATTGCTCCAATTGACGTGAATTTTTTATGGTATGCTTCTCATGTGATTCTTCATGTTTTGTAGAAATTTCAGCTTTATTGGAGTATGTATGAGTGAGTTTTTGATTTACCTAAATCAATGCTTGTTTTATGTGTAGTTTTGGTTGAGGAACTATTTTAATAGTGAAAATTATCTTTTCTGTGTTTGTGATCTATACAAAAGTTGTAGGTAACTTGCTGAGGTTGGTTGTCCTAAAATTTCATGATTTTAGTCCTGCTGGTTTAGGAGTTATAGATTTTACAAGTTCCCTATCGGGTTTTGCTTATGTGTTGTACAGATCTGCAATGTCATGCTTTTTGACTGTGATATCTATAGAATCACCTCTTGAAGACAATAAAAGAGTTGTATTACTTTTAATAAGCTTTTCATAAAGTTAAGAAGCACATTTGTTAGATGTCTAGAACTCCAAATATAGCTGTCCAAATTTAAATGTCAGAATCTATCCAAATCTGGATAGAAATCCTTCTTGGTACTGTTTGGCCTAGTTAACTATGGAATCAACTCTGGATGATAATAGGAAAGTTGTAGGTAATTTCTTAATATTTCTAGAAAGTCTAAGATCATCCTTGTTGGATATCTGGAACTCTAGTTATGATCAAAACAAGTGACTGTTGTGCCACAGTCCAGAACTTGCTTTGCCTAAGTTGATTGCTTTAACTTGATGGTTGATATGGTTGCTAGTGTGACTCATGCCAATGAGTTAATCTACATGAAACTAGCTTGCTAGTTGTAAGTTAAAAATTTGTCTTCTCCAGTGGAGAAGAGATATGCACCTACTCGGTAAAAAGAATTAAAAGATTATCACCATCTTGCCACTTCTGTGTTGTATGTTTAGTAGTAGAACCTTGATCATGATTGATATGGCTAGGTTTGGTGTTGAACACATCAGCCCTAGTGCTCTTGTATGATGCTAAGCTTAATTAGTTCTCGATGGATAAATGTTACGGTGTTGTTTTATTGCTATCTTAGCATAACAAGATTGTGTAATGTCTAGTTGATACTATCTATCCATGTGCCTAGGTCAATTCTGTTTTAACCTTATACTTGTCCTTGTTTGAAATCACATGATGTTTTTGGTTTTGCTCTTTCTCATATGCATGCATTGCATCTTTGCATATATCATATAGATACGCTAGATGTATGACGAAAAGGTGAAGGGCGTGGTGTTGTAACCAACCGAATGACGATGTTGGTGGACAGATCTAGAAGATGGAAGGACCCTAGGAATACATGTTGGGCAAAAGATGCTCGCCAAGCGAGTATCATCTAACAAACCCTGACCTAGTGTTGAACCCTAGGCAAGCCTCAAAGCATTCTAAGCCTCCTACCTCTCTTTTAAAATACACTTGAGTTTATAATTTGTATTGTGCATTAAGTATAGGAGTTGAGTTGAAACCCGTTGCTACATGTCTTACATTGTCTACAATATATATACCTATATCCTTACTAGTATGTATAGGTCGCTCTATACTTAGCTATGCTTAGACCGGTAGAAGTCGGGTGATTCCTGTCGTCTGCGAGACATAGGTGGCTACCCTAACACTGTTGGCTATATTTGCTATCATGGAAAAAAACCAGGTGATAATGGATAACTGGAGACCGGACGGGATCTGGTGCTATTATGGTTGTTGTTGATGCCGCCTAGGCATGTATTCTTTGATCCCGTCTGTGTTATTTAAGGATTGCTTCGTTGTTGGACCTTGGTTGAGATTGAAGGTATCAAACACATAACAGGGGCCTAAGTTATAGTTGATCGTGAAGCTGATTAGCTCATTCAGGCTGAGTATATTGGACCGTTAGCATTGCTGAGAGAAGAGCCTGAAGGAAGGGGACTGGTCCAAGACCATATTTGTTATGGGCTTCAGGCTTCGGGCAATTCATGTGAGGATGCAGGATCATGAGTTTTGCAAAATGGTCTAGACTCACCACTGAATGGAGTGAACGGTGACCCACATGATCTAATATGGGTTCGTATGGGTGTGTGTTTGGGATTGCCTAGCTAGATGTAATCGATTCAAATCGCTGTCTCTCTCTGTTAGTGAGAAACTTGGTCACTGTCCGGCAGTCATAGTAACTAATGAAACATGGTAATTCTGTTGATCATGATAATTGAATATGGTTACTACTGTGATACTTATTAATGAAATGATTGTTATAGGATAGATGCAAACTTAGCTATAATTGGCTTCACTGAACTTGATGCTAAAATATTGAATGTAAGGACTTACATAGTAAGCTCTTTTGGAAAAGATTATGCTATCCAACTAGGCTCCACCAAATAAACCATGCATATCCTTGGAGTCTTCATTTTTCCTTGTCGGATAAGTCTTGCTGAGTACAATTGAGTACTCTGGGTTTTATCCCACCCTGTTGTAGGTGAAGTGCTATGTCTACTGAAGGTGGTGACTAAGTGCCGTTGGGCTCGGATATTCTGTATTTGCCTCTCCTCTATACTTTTGTTGGAGGGTGTCATCAGAGCTAGCAATATGATTCAAAATTATGATTTTATAATCATTAAAAAGTTATGTTGTTTTAACCAAATGGATTTGAAACTGAACTTGTATTAATTACTTGTGACCCTATTGTAATATTATTTCCGCTACAAACTCTATGTATGTGATATGTATTTGCTTAATCAAGTACGATCTTGGTTGTGAAGTTGATTTATCGAGGCCTTCAGTAGTACTCGACGGACTACCGGGTTTATATAAGTGACGGTATGCACGTGTCAACGTGTTTAACGGGGACAATCATACTTAATCTTGTATAAATTGGATGGTTCTATCACACATTCTACTTTAACATGAAAGTGATACTAGAAAAAAGTGTTACAATAGATAATCACTGTAACACTAGACAAATATTCTAATAGACAATTAGATGCATTACAATGTAGTATTATTTTTTATATAAAAGAACACATATCTTATGTTTTGGTAGATCAATCTATAGTAACATGGCCAATGGAAACATAAGAAAAATGTGTTACTAACAAAGTCAGTAACATGTTTTTAGCCTATAGTAACACAAGTTGGTGTTACTATATCTCTGTGTTGTAGTAGTGATATGATACTCTTTTGTTGTCATAGATGTTAGCATTTTTTGTAAAAATTGATCAAACTTTACTAAAATGTCTTAGGACAACTCTAAAAGTTAATTTATTTAGGGACAGAAGTAATAGTATTTGGAAAATTGAAGATGGCCTTATACGAGAAACATGAGGTGCCCATCAACACTTTATGTATGTGGATCTTCATTGTCATGTCTAGTACATGGTTGGGGTTGTAGTTCTTTTTCATACATTAAAGTGACTCTTATATATATATCATTATTGTGGTTTTATCCGTACTTTCTTGATACAGGGCTGGCATGCCATCCACCACATGTTTATTGTCACTCTTTTGTGAAACATTCTTTTCCATTAGTGAAATATTCTATACTGCTTAAAGTAAGTTTATTGATCTATGGACCTTTTGATCAGTTTTCATTCCTTAAATGTCTGACATATTTTTCTTATTTTTTTGTCTATAGGTTAGGACAAGAGCATGCTTCACTTGTTGCCTTGGAGTTCGTTATAGGTAGTATGGGGTCACCGGGTCAGTGATAGCGTGACAAGATCTTTAATTATCGTTTGGAATGTTGATCTTTATGTATACAAATTAAGGAGAAATTTGTTTATCTCATTGTGCCACTTTTCAAGTTTTGTACACGCTTATGTTTGATCCATGTTGGTAGGATCATTTGAAAGCCTAGACAGGGGTTGCTAATGTTAGCTTAGATCATTTCCTGTGTTGTGAAGTACTAAACGAAAGTGAGAGTAAGGGACAAATAACATTGTAAGAATCAACAAAATCTTTTTTTGTTGCAAAAATAGTGCCAATCATTTATATCATAAGATGGTATGGATTTGCTTGAGTCATTATAAAACGATTATTGCCTTAGGCTTGCTTGCTATTTGGTAGGAGAAAAAGGGGAAGCGTATGGTAGATGGAGAAAAGTTGTGAAGCAAGAAGGGATTTTTTTCTCAAGCAAAAAAAGAAGATGTGATTGATTGTCAAGCAAGAAGAGGAATGGTTAAAACAAATTAAAAATGATTCAATCAAACATGTGTTGGCTTGTAAGGCTGTTGCCTACTTGTTTCGAATATGATAAAATTGTAGCCATGAAACAGTTGATACATAGAGAAGTTAAATTAAGATTGCCATTACGTTATACTAGTATAGTGCCCGTGCTAACGCTATGGCTTTATTTCAGGGATGTATATGGAAACAACCAAACAACAATTTTTGTTTCCAGAGTTCAACTTTCACACAATTGTATATTACCATGTATATACAATCCGAGAAACACTTACACGTAACAAGGCATAATAAAGTTATTTCTCGCATTAACCATATAATTTACAATCTGTCTAAGTCCTTAAACATGTCTTGGAGATCTTCATGGCCACTTCATGCAAACTTCATCCCAAATAATCAAAGATGTCCGTACCAAGCTTCTTAAAGTAGATATAACTTCTTAAAGTAACTCTATAATTCACTTTTGATAAATGAAAGAAAAAATTGTATTTGATCTTTTTTAAAATTAAATAGTAGATATAGTCATAAATATATGTGCGCAACCGCGATGGATATTTATCTGGTGGTTCCTCGGTTTCTCCCTCTCTCCCATCCTGTTTTTCTTTCTTCAGATGATTTTCGGGTATTAGAAAGCTAACTAATGAAAAATATTGGACAAAAGAAAAAAATATTTCTTCTTGGCATAATCAACTGATTTATCAAGTAAGTTTTAAGTACTCCATCTGTTTTAAATTAGTAAGTCGTTCCAGCTTTTCTAGATACATACTCCCTCCATTCCAAATTATAAGTCACTTTGACTTTTTTGTTCATCCATTTTGCTATGTATCTAGACATATTATTATATCTAAATGCATAACAAATTAGATGAACAAAAAAAATCAAAGCGACTTATAATTTGAAATGGAGGAAGTAGTTTTTACTATGTATATAGACATAATGTATATTTAGGTGCATAGCAAAAGCTATATATCTAAAAATTAGAACAAAACTAATTGTCTCTAGCTTGCGTGTTCTATTTCATAATGGCCTTTTATTTTCATAATCACGTGTCAAGTCTGTTCGTTTATTTTGTAAACTCGGTCGGGGCGTGTAGTGTGTTACTTTTGTAACACAATGGTCTAACTCCTCTCTTTGGAGGATAAAACCGGATATTTCTTCTATTTTTTAAAAAAAATAGGCAAAACCAAATGTGCTAAACCTCTTCATCGATCTCCTCTCTGTAGGCCTGGACTGTAAGTGACCCGTTTTGCTTCCTTGTTCGCCGTTGATATTTTATGAGAAGAAAGGGGTAGACCTTTCTAGGTTTAGCCACGCTGCAGACGATCCACTACTCCTACTGACACGTGGGGTCATCAAACCAGGTCCCACGTGTTTTTGACGGAAACATGCGAGTGGGTATGTTGGCAGGTCTGTCGCCATTCCTTATTGACGCAATACCAGAACGGACACGGAGAGTTTTGGAAGGGGCGCGTCAGATGGGGCTGGGCTTGGCATGAGTTTTTCCATTATAATGACAATTCTGGAAATTGCCTTGATCAGAGTCACGGATCCATCCTTCCTATTTGCCTTGACTGACTTCCATAATTGCCTTGATTGGTTTTCATTGGTTTCCATTTTACCGTAGACTACGGGATGTGCTGGAAATTGTCCTTGATCGGAGTCACGGATCCCTCCTTCCTATTTGCCTTGACTGACTTCCATATTTGCCTTGATTGACTTCCATTGGTTTCTATTTTACCGTAGACTGCGGAATATGTGAGGCGTGCGTTGAAGCCTGGGTGGGGGAGATTCAAATAACGTTGGCCATCGGATCAAGTTGAAGCATGTGAGAAAGGATCAGGAGCCATATATTTTAATGATACGGTAATCCTGGGTACAATTTCAGTTGGTGCACAATGGTTGTAAGTCTCTCAGCGGAGGACTTTTTTTTAAAACCTAATATAGTTTTGATTGGTCCCTTATAGTAGAGATGGTAGTAAGGGATTATGCTAGTAGAGCGACCGATCAGTACTTGTGCCTTGTCATGATAAGAAGATGAATTATGAGTGTTCGGCTGTTATTTTTTGCGGCTAATAAGCCGGCTCATGCTGTTTTAGTTGTGAGAGAAAAATATTATACCATGACTGATAAATTAGGCTAATAAGTTCAAGCGTATTCTAAAGCTTAGATGTTGGATCCACCCAAATTACTCGAAAAAAGATACCTTTTTAGTTTAGTACCAAGAATAAATATCAAAGTTATTGTAGCCTCGTCACTGGTTAAAATTTATCTCAATCTTAGTCACCTACCTGATAAGGTGGTGCAGTTATATTTTTTCTTGTGCAAAATGGCTAAAACTATTTAATCAACAATATCAATGTAGGCGATCCCTTTATATAATTCGGTGACCTTAGCTCTAGCTGAGACTGGGCCCCTATCTGACCCAGGCATCTACTGTATCTATCTGGGACACCAACAGGCAACATACAGGAAGGTATTGGTCCGCACAAAATTGCTTTAGGTGCAAACCAAATATGCTCCTGCTCCTTGTCTTCGCATAGATCCTTTCCTCTCATTGCGTCTCTAGAGGAGTAGAGGCCATGGCAGATCACATCGTTTCTCACAGTAAAGCGCCGTAGGCTGTACAGTAACTGTAAGCATGTGTATTGGGCATGTTTCTATGACTGTCACAAGTGGTCTGCATTCGCTGGTGTATATAGGGCGTGATTGGTAGTCTTGATGGTCATCTGGCACCATGTCATGCACTCTCTCTGTGTTTGGTTTTCTGTGCTGAACGAAATCGATGTACCGAATCGTACATTTGAGACCCCTGGTGCAGGCTCGCAGCGTACGCAAAAATCGGGCTTCCCATGCGAGCCGGGATGGTGTGGTACGACGCATGGCCCAAGACCCATGTGTCATACACTCAAAACTCACATCTATACATGCAACCAAACAAGATGTCATCTCATACTAAGCCAACAACAATGACAATTAAACACGACTGAGTGCACGATTTAAGCATGCATCTCACCATCCTGTACCGGCTCTACATCCCGGCCCCCCCTCACCAAAGCAACCAATCACACCCATAGTATATCAGGTTTGGGCGGTTTGCATGTTTGGTTTAGCTTGCTTTGCGGGGGATTAATCTTGGCTAGCGTATCTGAAGTAAGGCTGTCATGATGCTATCCATTTTACCTGTTTAATTTGCTTCACTTATTTCCGTAAAAAAAATTGCTTCACTTTTACCTAAAAATACTCAAATTTGCGAACTGATCGTAGATCAGTGACACGGGTGCTCGTATTTTTTAGATTTAATGGCGTTATGCTTTTTGTGGTGGGTGACGTCCCCGTCGATAGCGAGACGCCCGTGGCAACTTCGTGAATGCTTTTCGTGGTAGGCGACGTCCTCATCGACAGCGAGACGCCCATGGCAACTTCATAAATCTCGAGATCTGCTGGCTCCCGTCGACAGCAAGACGCCCGTGGCAACTTTGTGAATCTCGAGATTTATTGGCTCAGTCCTTCGGGGGTGGTGCTCATAGGGCTGAGTGTGCGTGCATCGCCCGTGGCAACTTCGTGAATCTTAAGATCTACTAGCTCAGTTCTTCAGGGGCGCTCACAGAGATGAGTGTGCGTACATATCGTGAACGTCTACGTAATACAATCTCATATATGTTTTTTTTTAAAGAAGGTACTCAAATTCGGTGTACCATACTGGTCACGTCGGCTGTACTAGATTGGATGCAGGCTCGCCAAATTGCTCAGCTAGTCAATGCGCACGCCACGTCGGCTCGACTCCTGGTCCGTGGCTTCTCCACTTGTCCGCCTCAGCAGCCGGTGCCCCGCTCGCTGGACCAGGTCCACTAGCGGTCGCGGCATACCGCGCATCCAGCCGTCCACCGCGATCCCGACCCTGCCTTGCTCTGTTCCCGCTGTTCCTGTGTTCCAGCGGCGGCCCCCCTTCCAGGCTTCCACCATCGCGGCTGCTCTAGCTCTACTCCTCCTCGCTCTTCTCCGCCACTCCCCGGTGCGCTTTTCGGGAGACTCACCTCGTCGTTCTCTAGGGTTCGGGCGAGATGCGGACGCCCGAGGGAATGGCGGCGGCTTGAGCGAGGGAGGGCGAGGAGCTTCTCCTCCGCTCCGTGGAGGCCGAAGACGAAGGGGGCGGCGGTTTGTGCATGGGAGAGCGGCCCTGGCGGCTCAACTTCGATGGGTTCCGCCGCCTGGAGGCGCAGCAGGAGCTGGCGCGGGGGCTTCAGGACTTCCTCGGCGTGCTAGGTTGCGTTGCCTTTCAAATCGAAGCTCTCGCTAGATATCGCTAGCAGTAGCCCTGTCATGGTCTTTTTTATGCATGAGTTGCCTTTCAAATGGACGCTCTCGTTAGATATTGCTAGCAGTAGTGCTGTCATGGTTTTTTATGCATGTGTTTGGTGCTATAAATATAATAGTCTACGAATTTGTTTGTTTATTGATCCGGACTTGTGTTTGACTAATAAATAGTTAAGTAGTCATTATCACTTTGTCATCTTCGTCAACGCAATAGAGGAGATAGTGTATGAATAGAGAGTTTTCAGTGATGTTGTTTCCATCGTCTGTCACATCCAGGTATGTTAGTCGGAAACATACAATTTTAATGAAGTAATTTGCTGAGAAGAGCTATTGCATTGGGGTCAGAAGAGTAGAGTAATTATTGGACGATGATGCATGTTTTTTGGACACTGGTATTTATAATATAAATCTTTTTCTTCGTATTGAGATGTGGAATCGTGGCCTTTGAAAATGATGGTGAATTTTATTAATCTGTGGTTGTGTTCCAGTATTCAAAATTGAGCTTTGGAAATTAATGAGATAGATGATGAATATTGCGGTATACTTCAAACTCTGGAACCTCTCTTGACTGTGTTTCGCGTCAAAATTGTTCACCTTTTTGTAATTGGTAGAAGATGTCAAAGGGTTACTTATAGATTGTTCAACCAAAGATCCTTCTCTCACTTTAGCATTTTGGATTTGAATTTCTCAACTAGGTTTATCTTTGTTCCATTTGGTCATATGTTTTCTTTTCACCTGTCTATTGTATCTCTCTTTGTGACTTCCCTGATGTAAACGGCCTGGTAGTTTATTTTTTTTTCTAAAGACAATACATTCCATTCAGAGATGGAATCTGGAAATCATCAACTAGCCTTTCAAAAGTTCTCATTGCTTACATAAGGAAAAAGATTCTGTACGGGTGGTGGAAGTTAACATTTTTTTTGCGTGCAAATTGTATACACACACCCAAGTAGGCCATGATGAGAGTGCTAAGCGGCTTTTCTGTGAAGGCTTAGATCGCTTGGTTAGAGTTGTCCCTAGTAACGAGAAACTCTTTATAGGAGGTGATCTTAATGGCCATGTAGGTACATCAAGTGCAGGTTTCAAGGCGGTTCATGAGGGTTTCGGATATGGTAGTAGGAACCAGGAGGGAGAGGAAGTCTTAGACTTCACCATAGCTTTTGATCTGATGATAGCTAACACTTTCTTCCGTAAGAGAGTCCCATTTAGTGACCTTTAATAGCGGCCAGTACTCTAGTCAAATCGACTTTGTCCTTATAAGGAGGGATAAACGAACATGCGTGGACTATAAGGTGATAGCTGAAGAATGTGTGGTCGCTCAACATAAGTTGGTGGTGGCTGACTTCCGTTTTCTGGTACAAGCTCGTGGAAACAAACAAGCTAGGGTTGCTAGAACGAAGTTATGGAAATTAGAAGGGGAGACATCAAAGGTCTTTAAGGAAAATGTCATTGAAGAGGGCCCTTGGAATGATGAAGGCGATGCAAACAGCATATGGGAGAAGATGGCAACATGCGTTCGGAAGGTTGCTTCAGAGGTGCTTGGAGTGACCAAAGAGAGCGGATGCGACTCGAAAGACACTTGGTGGTGGAATGAAGATGTGCAAAAGGCTATTAAGGAAAAGAAGGAGTGCTATAGACGCTTGTATCATGACAGGTGTGCAAACAACATAGAGAAGTACAAGGTGGTAAAGAAGACTGTAAAACGAGTGGTGAGTGAGGCAAAGAGGCGGGTCTATGAGGACCTTTACCGACATTTGAGTACGAAGAAAAGAGAGAAGAACATTTATAGGATGGCTAGGGCTCGCGATAGGAAGACAAGGGACTTCAACCAAGTTAAGTGTATAAAGGATGAGAGGGAGCAACTCTTGGTGAAGGAGGATGAGATCAGACATAGGATGAGAGGGAGCAACTCTTGGTGAAGGAGGATGAGATCAGACATACATGGCAAGAGTATTTTGATAAATTGTTCAATGGTGAGAACGAGAACACCACCGTTCAGCTGGACGACTCGTTTGATGACACTAACAGGCGCTTTGTGCGGAGAATTCAAGAATCGAAGGTTAGAGAAGCCTTGAAAAGGATGAAAGTGGGCAAAGCGATGGGCCCTGATGGTATCCCAATCAAGGTGTGGAGATGTCTCGCGGATATAGCTATAGTATGGCTAACCAAGATGGTCAACAATATCTTTCGATCGAACAAAATGCCTGAGGAGTGGAGAAAAAGCATATTGGTACCAATCTACAAGAACAAGGGAAATATCCAAAGTTGTACTAATTATCGAGGAATTAAGTTGATAAGCCACACTATGAAGTTATGGGAGAGAGTCATTGAGCAACGTCTGCGAGGAACGACGCAGATATCAACAAACCAATTTGGTTTCATGTCCGGAAGGTCAACCATAGAAGCAATCTTCTTAATAAGACAGATTATGAAGCAATTTAGAGAGCAGAAGAAGGACCTCTACTTGGTTTTCATTGGCCTGGAGAAGGCTTATGACAAGATACCAATAAATGTTATGTGATGGTCTTTGAACAAACATAAAGTCCCAACAAAGTATGTGACCCTCATCAAGGACATGTACAAAAATGTTGTGACTAGTGTTCGAACAAACGATGATAACACAGATTACTTCCTGATTAAAATTGGACTTCATCAAGGGTCAACCTTAAGCCCGTATCTCTTTGCCTTGGTAATGGATGAGGTTACCAGGAACATACAAGGGGATATCCCTTGGTGTATGTTGTTCGCTAATGATGTAGTGTTAGTGGACGAAAGCCAGGCGGGAGTAAATAGAAAACTAGAGTTATGGCGGCAGACCCTTGAGTCTAAAGGTTTTAGATTGAGCAGAACTAAAACCGAATACATAAGATACAACTTTGACGGAGTTGTACAGGAGGAGGGAGATGTGAGTTTGGAAGGTCAAGTAGTGCCTAAGAAGGATACCTTTCAGTATCTGGGATCGATGCTACAGAGGGATGGTGATATTGATGCGGACGTTAGCCATAGAATCAAAGCAGGGTGGATTAAGTGGCGACAAGTTTCTGGCATTATCTATGACAAGAGGGTACCACAAAAGCTAAAAGGCAAGTTCTATAGAACGGCGATTAGACCGGCTATGTTGTATGGAGCAGAATGTTGGCCTACAAAGATTCGACATGTTCAACAACTGAGTGTTGCAGAAATGCGTATGTTGCGATGGATTTGCGGTCACACAAGAATGGACCGAGTTTGGAATGATGATATACGTGATCGCCCAGAGGTAGCACGAATTGAAAAAAAGCTTGTCCAACATCGGTTGAGGTGGTTTAACCATGTCCAAAGGAGACCTCCAGAGGCATCAGTGCATTGTGGAGTCCTAAGCCAAGCTAATAATATGAGGAGAGGTAGAGGAAGACCGAAATTGACATGAGGGAGACAATAAAAAGATATTTGAAAGCTTAGGTGTTATGTGGCCAGTTGGGATGGAGATGAGAGGGCGAAGGGAGCGACGGCGGCTGCCGCGCTACAGTACCCGCGGTGCTACAGTACCGCGGGTGCTGTTCACAGCGGCGGCGGCTAGGGCTGCAAGGGCGCTGGGGGAGGCCGGCCGCGGGGCTTCGCCCACGGCCGGCAAGAGAGAAGGGATTTCCTTCTAATCTCTTGCTTGATTAGATTGATACATCTCCTCTCATTATATAGAGAGGTCTGACTTGGCCCCTAAGCAAGCGACTGATTAACCCTAATGGGCTAGGGCCCAATAGGCCCTTGACTCCTCTAACACTACACCCCACCTGGACATGCAGCTCGTCCTCGAGCTGCAATCTAACAATGACACTAACGATGCCTCCACTAGACACAAACCTAACATCTAAAAATAAGCCTTTTACATCTCGGCTTATTTTATTGACCTGAAGACGACTACGACTCTTTATTTTTGACTCCTGAAGATACGGCGGGCACCCTCCGCTTGCTGGACCAGCACGTGTGTAGCCACCTGGATCCCATGGAGACCATTGGAACGAGAGGGGTGCACGGGTATGGCCACCTAGAATTAGTGGCAACAGTGACCAGCGGAGACGTGGTCGTGGCGGACGGTGGCGGAATGCGATGGCGCTAGGCAGTGCGTCCCCGCCGGTGACCAGGAGGAAAGCTGCTCCCATATCGCCGGTGCCGCAGAGTTGGAGTCCGCCGCCCACGGAAAAAACACCATGCTTGCACCTGAAGACAACAACAGGTTGGCGCGGTTGCTGGTGGCCGTCCGACCAGGCAAGGTCGACCGACCATGCTAGGTCGCGCTCCCCTATGCTGAGGTCGACCGCCGCCAAGGTCGCCTCGTGCATAGGTGAGCGCATCTTCTGCAGCCGCCGGCGCGCTAGGAGGCCACGCGCCGCAGCCTGCAGCCGCACCGCCGCAAACACCTGGCAGGCCCTTGCCCGCGCAATCGCCTTCCTCTCCGTGAGCTGCAAGGCTGCTGCTGTAGGGACGACTGGTCGCCGCCGCTTGAAGATGGGGTGTTGTCGTCCCTGCCGGCGCGCTAGGAGGCAATACGCCACCGCCTGCAGCTGCGCCGCCGATGCCTGGATGTCATCCACGCCCCCGTAGAAGACGCCATCGCTGTCCTGCTGTGGCGGCACGGGGCTGGGGGTGGTGATCGACGCGGCCGGTGGAGGGGGCGGCGGAAGGAGGCCCGCCACAGATTGCTGCAGGGTGGAGACGTTGAGGCTGAGGGCATCCACCGTACGGCCGATCTGATCCATGTGGCGGGCAAATTGTTCCATCACACCGGCTAAACCCTCGAGGGTGAGAGCGGTGCCAGAGGTCTCCGAGAGTTCAGAGGACGCGGACGGCATCGGAACGGACGACACCGGCGTCGGCAGGACGCCGGAGGATTGCGGAGCTGTGGACATCGTCCTGGAAATCTCTGATACCAGATGTTATGTGGCCAGTTGGGATGGAGATGAGAGGGCGAAGGGAGCGACGGCGGCTGCCGCGCTACAGTACCCGCGGTGCTACAGTACCGCGGGTGCTGTTCACAGCGGCGGCGGCTAGGGCTGCAAGGGCGCTGGGGGAGGCCGGCCGCGGGGCTTCGCCCACGGCCGGCAAGAGAGAAGGGATTTCCTTCTAATCTCTTGCTTGATTAGATTGATACATCTCCTCTCATTATATAGAGAGGTCTGACTTGGCCCCTAAGCAAGCGACTGATTAACCCTAATGGGCTAGGGCCCAATAGGCCCTTGACTCCTCTAACATTAGGATATACCTAGAGATTTATGTTTGAATAAGAGTACTTGGAAATCAGCTATTGAAGTGCCTAAACCGTGACTCAGCTCTTGGTGGGTTTCATCTCTAGCCTACCCTAACTTGCTTGGGACTGAAAGGCTATGTTGTTGTTGTTGTAAATTGTATACACACAAACGAAATCCAACTGAATTGGACACTTTGATTCATGTGCATATGTTTCTGTTTGTTCTAGAAATATATTCTTGCGGTTCGAGTTCCTCTGAGACTAATGCTGTAGAATTGTTTTTTTTTTCAGAAAAAGGAAACGCTGTAGAATTGTTTGGATCCTGTTGGTGTAGTTCAGTCTCTAATGCACCATCTTGAACTCTATATGCAGCTCAAGGCGCTACAGATGGTGTTGCACAATACTACCAAGAACAGTTGGAAATTGCTGGAAAGTTTTAGTGAAATGGACACACTGACAAATCGTTGTTTCCTTCCTGCTATATCTACGGTTTGTTGTGTACTCTTCCTCTGATCGTGACATGGAAAAAAATCAAAGAGAAAACACTTCCTTGCAGAAAAAATGTGTGAAGCAATTCTTTTACCTGTAGATCATCCTACTTGCAGGAAGAGCGTGAGCAGTTGCCTGAAAAGAGATTTGGGCTATCCAATCATGTAACATTGCAATCATGGTTTATATTGTAGTGGAGTGGCTCCCTGGCCATTATTGCTTCTGCCTTGGATTCTCCACTGGACTTCTTATCCGGGTTTATATTGTAGTTTACTGCCTTTTCCATGCAAACACCAAATCCATACATACAGAATTACAGATACCCAGTTTGTATAAGGCGCATGCAGCCTCTGGTGAGTTCCACATCTAGTATGAGTGTATGACATACTCTTACTTCCATATCTTGCATTCGATTCCATTTGAATAGAATGATTGAGCATTTCATTGTCCTTTGCTATCTTCAACAGTCCTTCCATATTGTCGCTAGAAAGGACGTCTCTCCGAGATATTAATTCAGCAAATCGAACTAGAACAACATGTAAAAGAAAATAAAGTACTTCCAGTTAAATAACAAATGGATAAAAGTAATGGCCTTCTATTCCAATTTTAGGTGTGTAACATTTGTTCTTGGGAGACCGGACATTGGTCACAATTATGCCTTTTATGATGTTATTTATGGGAGCTGGTATTTCAATAGGTCGAGGTCCTATTACTTGCAATTTTGGACAACTTTACCACAATATGTAATGCAGGTTATAGTAATTTTTGCTTGCCTGTGCAATGCTTGGCCTTTAAATCATCCTAGAATCTACACGCTCATTGGTATCCAATGTAAGTCTATGTCTCTTCCTTATCCTGTAAAAGAACTCGACAGGGGTGGGGGAAAGATCGCCCCCACGGCTTTGCGCTAAGAAGAAACCTCAGTGAAACCAGCCAAGAAAACCTCTAAACCCTGGCCTCACTCTATAAGGGCCGGCCGCACCTTAGGCTGGCACCCTGCCACTATTTTTCGCGGGGAGGCATAACAAATTTTTTTTTTTGGATGCAGATTTGAACCCTGGTTGTCTGGTTCCACTACTCGGTGACCAACTACCGTACTACTAGTGCGTTTGCTCTTATCTCATCCTCCCTGCCTGTCTGGCACAGTAGACATAGCGAATGGATCAAGGATCAGTTTCTGTATGAAGAGTGGTTACTGGAATTGCAGTTTTACTTTTGAATCTTTCTGTAGCTGGTACTGATGATATTAATTATTTTGCTTTCCAGGGAGATGAGTTCTGCTTGACAAAAGAGCAGGAAAAGTGGGTCGTCAATATTATGCTCTCAGTGACACTGATGAAGCTTCTCCTGGGACAATGATTGCTGAACATTCACCAATGAAATAGTTAAGGCCTATGCGCAGGATCACCTTTTTGATGTTATCACCAACGTTATTGGGCTTGTGGCTGCACTTCTTGCTACTTATGTTCAAGCCTGGATTGACCCAGTTAGAGCTATCATTGTAAGTGATCTGTACTTCTGTATTATATATGACATAAGCTACTCAAGTAATTTCATTGATAGATCACAACCATGTGATGTGCATGGTGTAGGCATCTGATGAACTTAATAACCTCAAACATTTTTTTTTTCTAAAAAATTTCTTCAGACATAGTGACCACATGACAATTTTCAAAAAATAGTGACCACATGACAAAGGAGTATGATTTCTTTCATGAATTGGCGTGCCTACATCTTCTCATAAGCTGCACCTTACAGGCTTACAATAGACACAGTTGGGCCCTTTATTAATTCAATTCTAACAAAAGCATAGCAAAAAAAAAAAACAATAATTCTGTGTCTTCAAACAAGAAAGGATGATGGGCTCCAACTTTAGATTGACTGGATACAAAAATCAGGGGTTGGCATCGCCATACCCAGATCCAGCACCTTTACCGCCAGCAGCCCCACCATTTTGGCTGTTCCCTTTGCCACCACCATTGCCATTAGCACTTGCACCTGCATAACTTGGTCCGTTCCAATACCTGTTAGCATAGCTAGAGCCAGATCCGATGCCACTACCAGACCCTTGAGCACTGGAGTCCCAAGAACCTCCAGCTTTTCCACCACCTCCACCCCCACCCCCACCAGTACCACCAGCACTGGAAGATTCTCCAATACCACTATATGTACTACTCCCTGAACCTGACCCTAAGCCTACACCCCATGCAGACCCACCATTTTGCCTAGTTCCACCACCTGCCGCACCCCCTCCAGCACTTGCATGGGCACCGAACCACTGTCACCTAATCCGGTGCCAGACCCAGACCCTGATCCCGCACCATTCACATATCCGCCACCCCCTCCCTCTCCTTGTCCCGACCCATCAGCACTAGAGTATCTAGCCACCCTCACAGCATTTGCTAATCCCATGCTCATGAGAAAAATGAGCCCTAGTGATATTAGCTTTGTGCCTGCCATTGTGAGCTACCGCTAGAGAGTATTTGAGTTGAGATGAGTTCCAGTGAAGTCTGCTTGGGTATTTATAGTGCTTTCGGCCATGCAGTGGTTCTTTATCTTAACAGAGCATGCACATTAATGATAGTGGTGTTTCAATAGAAGACCAAGTGGAGGCTTTTGATATTCACTGGAATTAATGGAGCTTCTTGACTTGACCATTAAGTACATGTAACTATGCAAGTAACGAAGTGGTTACAATTCACGATTTGTCTTAGCTCTATTAACTTTTTTAGGCTCTCGATGACATGCTGAAGTCCTAGCTTCTTTAAGTCATCTCCATAGATTATGGATGGCATAAAGTTTTATTATTTGATGCCATTGTTGGTGTTTGGAAGACACATTGAAGCTAAACCTAGCTAGCTGATTGCTCCGTTCTAAGTAATTCAGTTTATTTTCTTTAGTGATATCCATCGAGGTACTATTACCGTTTTTCGTTCTTGTTACTGGTGCTGAATGTGTGAAAGTTTTTTTTTGTGACTGGACTGCTTTGTCTCGTATAGGTGAAAGCTGGGTCCAGTTACATAAGCTACTATCAATTTGACATACAAACTATCCTTGTCACATGATCCCATCATCACCTTCCACTAAGTACAATTACTATTCTGTATGCATCCACCTCCACAAGTGCTACATTATTCTCCATAAAGTACCGTTACTCTCTCCCTCCCAAATTAAATCAACTTCGAGAGTTGTCCTAAATCAAACTATTTTACCGCATTCCAGACAAGCCCTAAGTTCGACCAACTTTATAGAGAAAAACACTCATATTTATGACACTGAATTAGTATCACTAGACATATCATGAAATATATGTTTTCTTAATATGCTTATTTGGTGTCATGGAGGTATTACCTTTCCTACAAAGCTGGCCAAATTTAAAAATTCAAATTGTAAGAATTGATTTATTTTAGGATGGAGGTAATACTATTGTTAATCTATCAACACTAGTAGAGAAACGACTTTTGATCCACTTTGAAATTTGGCTTTAGTCCCGGTATTTTTCGCGCCCGGGACTAGAGAAACCTTTAGTCCCGATTGGTAGCTCCATCCAGGACTAAAGGTCCCTGCCCAACGGCTACTGCGGCAGGCTTTTGCTGTAGGGGACCTTTAGTCCCGGTTGGATCTACCAACCGGGACTAAAGGTTAACTTTTATTCCCGGTTGCACTACTAGGGATGTGTACATCAATGATGCTCTTCTTTCGTCACTGAAGACTCCAAAATCGTCACATATATTATTTTATGACGAATTTGTGACGATATGGTATTCGTCATTGAATGCGCGTCATATATTTACCTACCGTGACGAAACGTCTATTTTCGTCATAGCTGTGCATTTGTTCTATGACGAAATGGCCGTCGTCATAGAAGTGTATTCTTTCTACGATGATATATTTTCGTCATTGATATAGCCCTTTTTTCGTCATGACTTGCCGTCTGTTAGGCGGCCAGACGACGTCTGCCACGCTGGCAGCTGACGTGTCTTGTCCACGTGGCGCGTCCACATTGCAGATGACGTGTCCGACCACGTGGCAGCTGACGTGGCTAGTGATGTGGATGTCCACGTGTCCACTTTTTATTGGGCCACAAGGCTTGCTGTGATAGGTTCTCATTTTCGTTACTGAAGTAAATAGAAATTCGTCACAGAATCAATTACCAAATCGTCACAGAAAGGTCAGATAATTCATCACAAGTGCACATGCTGATTTCATTACAGACTGCAAATAATACTGGAATGACCAAAAGCTTCCATAAATTAACAGATCCAGTATTCCAATGACCAACAACTTAATCAACAATTCTAAACTCGGTTCACATAACTCACTAGACATCACATTTGAACTACTAGTTTCATCTCAATTCACATTAACATCACAGGAAATAATAAAAAGTTACCAACCACCAGCAACATAAGTTACTACATAAACAAAATCACCAGCAGACCCCTTGCTTAATGAACCAGCAGCTACGAGCAGCGCTCATATCGAAGAAGTATTGTTGATGGCCAAGATACGCTTGAGCAGCGCATTGTTCTCCTCCATTGCCTTGTTGTTTATCTCTGTCAGCTTCTTGTACTCCTCCATCTCCTTTTGTGTCCTCGTCAGCTTTTCCTCAGCTTCTTCACTTCTCTTCCTGAGTTCATCGATTTCACCTTGTACAACAGTCGTAGCTTCAGCTGCTAGTTGCTCCCGAAGCTCGCTTTCATTTGATGATGATGATTTGGAGGATGGCACTGGTTTGATGCCAACACTCTTCAAGAAAAGGTTTGAGCTGTTCTGGGAGAGCACCTGGGACACAACCTGCACACTGGACACTGTTGTCTCACCTTCAGCAACAGGTTCTGTCCTCAAAGCTTCCATATTTGACTGAAACAGCAATGACCCATCATTAGTTGATACTTATTGCACAAGATGTATTTTAAAAAATAAAAACCTATGCTGCATTGACAGAAACTGATGCCAAAGTGATTTGCAATCATGAGTCATTTATTTGTTGTCAGGTAACTGAATACAAGTAGAAGTCAACAACATAGGATTATTATTTAGCAAGTATGTCTAGCAATATGTATTAATTAAATGACGAATGTCACATAGATGTTTCCAGCAATCTCATCACAGCTCATACATATCAGCCAAGCCATCATCCACACACATTCCAGAGCAAAAGATAGAAGACACAATTGCTTATAGGCTCAAACATCACACTAGTTCCAGGTTTCATCACACAAGTTCAAACATACAAACATTTGCTGCTTGGTTTGCTTCAAGTGAGGCCTGTTGAGCAAGAATCTATGCTTCCACCTATTCCTGCTTCAGATAAAGGAAAATGTGAATCCTATTAGATGTGGACATAGCTGTTACTCAACCAAATTTAAAATCACTAAGTATTATAGAACAACAAACTGAATCATCTATTACTTATGAACTGGTGGAAAACAATTTCATTGTCCAAATTTAAAATGGCTAAGTATTATAGAGCAACAAACCCAATCATCTATTACTTATCATGTATAGGTTCAGTTAAAGAATAGTTAATAGCAGCCAATGCACATAAGCACTTAACTTAGATAACTCGGAGTTCAGAGAAATAAGCAAGTCCAGGTTCAATGCAGTAAGGATATGTTTCATAAAAAAGCTTGTACTGTAATCATAAAGCTGCAACAGGGAAGGGGATATGATTCATAGTCTATCTTCTTTACTTCATAGGCTTGATTTTAATGATGCCCCCAAAGAAACTTTCCTGACAACTTATTAGTCATTCTGCTCAATGATCAAAGAGATATGACAAGCATGAGGACTTATTGTAAGTACTAAACTGACAAGAAAGTTTACTACATAAGAACTTTATAAGTTTACTGACAAGAAAATTAGGACCATTTTTAGGTAGCAAATTAAGTTATTTCATTCTCTAGTCAAGCAGGCAAGACTCTTGCTGCTGTGTTGACAAGTATAACTCAAACAACATGTTATTACTAATAATCAGTCATCACACATCTTCTAGTTTTTCTCAAATAATGACTAATTTCTGTTGAGTATACAAGTTAAAGCAACCAATAGTTGTTGACCATTAGCACTAAATGTTATATGCTGAAAGCATAGTACTGAATATATCATAGGAATAAATGAGTGGCTAAGGTCCAGCCTGTAGGCAGCAAACAGGGAAACCACCAAAAATGTATAGGATTTCGGCAGTGAGCATGAAGATCCAATAAACTTTGAGTTAAGGTTCAGCCTGTTTTTTTCTAAGTTTTCTTTGCAATTTCAACTTCGTCTGCATATGTACATGAAACAAAAGATTATATTAATATACCAAAACCAGTCCATTTTCTCAAAGATAATCATTAAATGCTAAATGCAGGCCAGTAGCTATCAGCGTATGCTCATGAAACAAGAACTGCTAAATTCAATTCACAATGATACTATGCTGTTCCAGCAAGCTCAATAAGAGGCCCGGTGGAAAAAGAAAGAAAATCAGCGTGCATACTACAAGCTACTTTGGTCAAGCATTCAGGCTCCTACAAAATAAGATAGCACTAATTGATTAGTACATTTTCAGCCAGAGGTCATCATACAACATCCTTAGCAGGTCATCACATGTACTGCTAGTCTACTCACATATCACAGGTACTGTCTATACGATAGAACTGAACATGACGTGTGAGAGAGCTGGAACAATCAATGTACAGGCTCAAGTCTTCACGAGGCAGAGGATCTGCACGGCTTCACTCTAGTGATAAAGCTGCTCACCGGATGGGATAAAAAGGAGCCTGATGCCCATGCACTGGATCTGGTGTTGCCCAACCTCCACGGACAGGATCCCGCACCACGATAGGCTGCTGCTCAGGCACCACCACCAGGAAGCCTCGTATCCAGCTCGTGCCCGCCTCTCTCCCTCGGAGGTCGTGCTCGAGGAGGGGCGCGAGGTCGTGCTTGAGGAGGGGCGCGAGGTCGTGCTTGTACGAGCGCCACCGCCAGTAAGGAGGCCTGGGCCATGAGCTCCTGAAGGATCTGAGCGTGGGGGCGCGCTGCTTCTGGAGGAGTGCCCCGGCCGTGCTCTGCAGCCGAAGAAGAGCGGGAGAGAAGAAAAGGGGCGGCGGCGGCGGCTGGTGACGGGAAGAAATGAGAGAGGATGAGGGTTAGGGTTCGAGGTGACCCTATTTTATACTTCCTTGGCGCATGGTAGCTGTTCGATCATGAATCAATGGCCAGCAAATTATGGGCCAAGTACAGTAATGGGCCGATTTTAGGGTTTAGGCCTATTAATATATCTGGTGTTTTTATTTTGAATTTTTGAGAACTTTCATCTTTAATTTTCGGTTATTAAATGAATTCAAATGAAAAATCCGTAAAAAACTTGGATGTGATGGTTTTTTTTCTTAAAAAATTCTAAAATCATGCTTCAGCATTTAAGTTTGATCAAACTTGGATGTGACAATGTTTTACATATTTTAAAATTTGAAATTTGACTAGTTCAAACCAAATTTTAAAACCCTAAATGATTTCAGATGTAAAAGTGATGAATACAAAAGTTGTTCAACTCGTTAAGATCTACAACTTTTATTTTGGTCATCTTATCATTTGACAAAATTTGAACCTTTCAAATTTGAAATTTTAAAAAATGACAAGTTCAAACCAAAATTTGAGACCCAAACTGATATCAACATAAACAGTGATGAATACCAAAGTTGTTCAACTCATTAATATCTACAACTTTTATTTTAGTCAATTTGTCATTTGACAAAATTCGAACCTTTCAAATTTGAAATTTTGAAAAACGACAAGTTCGAACCAAAATTTGAGACCCAAATTGATTTCAACATAAAAAGTGATGAATACCAAAGTTGTTCAACTCATGAATATCTACAATTTTTATTTTGGTCATTTCTTCATTTGATAAATTCTTAGCACACATTTTCACTAATCTTACACATGTCTCATATAGTTTATAAAACCTTATGAGAGATGTGTCACATTTGTGAACAATGTCGTTACCACTTTATCATATGAAGAAATGACCAATACAAAAGTTGTAGATCTTGATGAGTTATTCAACTTTGGTATTTATCACCTTTTCAGCTGAAATCATTTGGGGTACCAAAATCTTGTTTGAAGTTACATTTTTTTTGAAATTCAAAATTTAAATTGCTCAAACTTTTCATATGTATATATTGACAAAACCAACAAAATAAATTGATAGAGAATGATTTTATAAAATTTTAGGAAAAAAATCATCAGATTTGGAGTTAGTATGAGGAAAAAAAACTAGTTATAAAGTTGACCCACAGATTAAAAAAAGAAATAACACTGTTCACTACGATCGTGTAAGGATCATCTAGAATAGTATGATTTCTCTTTTTAATCTGTGGGTAAACTTTGTAACTAGTTGTTCTCCCTCATACTAACTCCAAATGTGATGGTTTTTTTTCCTAAAAATTTCTAAAATCATGCTTCAGCATTTAGGTTTGATCAAACTTGGATGTGACAATGTTTTACATATCTTAAAATTTGAAATTTGACAAGTTCAAACCAAATTTTCAAACCCTAAATGATTTCATATGCAAAAGTGATGAATACAAAAGTTGTTCAAATCATCAAGATCTACAACTTTTATTTTGGTCATCTTATCATTTGACAAAATTTGAACCTTTCAAATTTGAAATTTTAAAAAATGACAAGTTCGAACCAAAATTTGAGACCCAAAATGATTTCAACATAAAAAGTGATGAATACCAAAGTTGTTCAACTCATTAATATCTACAACTTTTATTTTGGTCATCTTGTTATTTGACAAAATTTGAACCTTTCAAATTGGAATTTTTAAAAAACAACAAGTTCAAACCAAAATTTGAGACCCAAAATGATTTCAACATAAAAAGTGATGAATACCAAAGTTGTTCAACTCATTAATATCTACAACTTTTATTTTAGTCATATTGTCATTTGACAAAATTTGAACCTTTCAAATTTGAAATTTTGAAAAACGACAAGTTCGAACCAAAATTTGAGACCCAAATTGATTTCAACATAAAAAGCGATGAATACCAATGTTGTTCAACTCATGAATATCTACAACTTTTATTTTGGTCATTTCTTCATTTGACAAATTCTTAGCACACATTGTTCACTAATCTTACACATGTCTCATATAGTTTATAAAACCTTATGAGAAATGTGTTACATTTGTGAATAATGTCGTTACCACTTTGTCATATGAAGAAATGATCAATACAAAAGTTATAGATCTTGATGAGTTATTCAACTTTGGTATTTATCACTTTTTCAGCTGAAATCATTTGGGGAACCAAAATCTTGTCTGAAGTTGCATTTTTTTTGAAATTCAAAATTTAAATTGCTCAAAATTTTCATATGTATATATTGACAAAACCAACAAAATAAATTGATAGAGAATGATTTTAGAAAATTTTAGGAAAAAATCATCAATTATCATGTTATATGTTTACAAATAGAAAAACATGCATGCCTTTATCACAAAACGGCGAGTGCTCCAGTGGTAACGCACCAACATGTCTTGCAGCAGGTCGCGGGTTCAAATCTCCCTGCGTACGCTATTTTTTGGCAAAAAAAAGGGAGGCGGAAGGATGCAGGTCCACCTGGACCGTGTGGGCCACGCTGCCCCACCTGTTCACCACCACGTCCTCAAGCTGAGACCCGCTAGTGGGACCGCATCGCCACGTCTTCGAGGTTGGGACCCAATGGTGGGACCACATCACCACGTCCTCGAGGTGGGATCTGCTGGTGGGACCACGGCGCCATGTTCTCGAGGTGGTACACGAGCCAAACGATCTATGACGATTTAGTTTTGTTGTTTTATGACGATTCTTTTGTTTTTGTCATTATTCTTCGTGCCAAAGCTCCGTCACTTGTTACTTAAGACGAAGCTAGAAATTTCGTCATAGAAAGCGCTTGTTCTGTGATGAAATTTGTAAGCGTCACGACTGAATCGTCATTGATGAACACATTTCTAGTAGTGTTGGTCCCTCCAACCGGGAGTAAAAGTCTACTCCCGGCTGGAGGCTCCGTCCGGGACTAGAAAGGGACCTTTAGTCCTAGTTGCTGTCTTCAACCGGGACTAAAGATATCCTCCTATATACCCCTTCTTCCTCTCGAGCCCGAGCCACTTTGAGCTCAGTGTTCTTGCTTCATCGCCGACCTCTCTTCTTCCTCATCGCCGGTAATCACAAGATTTCTTCAATTCCTCCATCGATTCTTCGGTTCTAAAGGTTACTAACTTTATACTCTCATATTTTATCAGTAGCATATCTCATTTTGTGGACTAGATATATGTGATTTTTTATGGTGGATTTTTTTTTATTTGAAAGCCATTTAAGCTCAAAATCACTTTAAAGTTTGTATATTTGGATGAAGGAAGGTTAAAGTAGTTATTCAAAACTAGTATTCAACTTTCATTTCTAGCATGCATAGCACACTTCATGGTTTAGAGATATAGAGAATTTTAGAGTTTTTTTAATTTTATTTGTTTATAAAATGAGAAATTTATATTATATTAAAAATGAGTATAGAGAGTAGATGGCAACTGCTTCCGGGTCCTCGGCCTCACATCGGGTTCCAAAGCGACTGAGGTCGGACCTCACTCTCATTGCATGCGGCAAGTGTGAGGAGAAGATTGTGATGGAGTACTGGGTGAGGAAGGAGTGTCCCAACAAGGACAGTATCTTCTACAAGTGTCCGGATCACAATGTGAGTTATTTTATCGCATTTGATGATTATGGTTAATTTATACTTATTTTCATGATGATTGTGATTAAAGTTCTAATTTTTTGTTTTAATTTCAGTGGGATGGCACTAGATGTTCAGGCTGATACTGGGAGGAAGAGTATGTTGAACACGTACAAAACTCTCTTGCACAGGCGGCTACGACGGCTGATGAGGCAGTGATCCTACAGAAGAAGCTCATAGATGTTGAACAAACGCATGATCTGTCTGTTTTAGTTGGGATTAGTCACGAAATCCTTATGCTGCTGAAGTGCATTTTAGCTTTAGTTTTTTTAGTGGTAGTTGGGATTGTCTACATTGTAGTGAGACTTTCATAAATTAATACCTTGTGTGGTGGAATGCATGTCGTATAATTAACTAATTATGTTCTAGGTTTTAATATGATATGTATGTCATGTAATACAGATGAGCCGGCATTGGATGTACAATGCTGATCGCCGCTCCCAAGAGTTCATTGAGGGCGTGCATTCTTTCTTACGTGTGGCCGAGGCAAACAAACACGATGGTTTCATGTGCTGTCCATGTGCCATATGTAAGAATTTAAAGGAATATGCTAGCTCAAGGAGTCTTCATTCACACTTGTTGAAGTCGGGTTTCATGCCAAACTATATTTGCTGGACGAAGCACGGAGAAATCGGGGTTGTAATGGAAGAAGGTGAAGAAGAACAATGGGACGATGATGACATTATTGCTGGATATGGTGCCTTCAATGATACTGCAATGGGGGAAGCTGAAGAAGAGGTAGGGGCAGAAGATGAGCCCGCTGATGATCTTAGTCAGGCCATTCGTGACGCACAAAGAGAATGCGAAAGTGAAAAGGAGAAGATCAAGTTTGAGCGCATGCTAGAGGATCACAAGAAATTACTATACCCAACTTGTGATGCGGGGTAGAAAAAGTTGGGTACCACACTGGAATTGCTGCAATGGAAGGCAAAGAATGGTGTATCTGACAAGGGATTTGGGGAGTTACTGAAAATCCAAAAGAAGATACTTCCGAAGGATAATGAATTGCCCGCCACTACATACGAAGCAAAACAGGTAGTCTGCCCTTTGGGATTAGAAATCCAGAAGATACATGCATGTCCTAATAACTGCATCCTCTACCGTGGTGAGGAGTATGAAAAGTTAGATGCATGTCCGGTATGTCATGTATCGTGGTATAAGATCAGATGAGATAACCCTGGTGATGTTGAGGGCGAACGTCCCACGAAGAAAATCCCTGCCAAGATTATATGGTATGCTCCTATAATACCACGCTTGAAACGTCTATTCTAAAACAAAGACCATGCAAAGTTGTTGCGATGGCACAAAGAAAACCGTAAGGTAGACAATATGTTGAGACACCCTGCTGATGGGTCCTAGTGAAGAGCAATCGATAGAGAATTCCCAGAGTTTGCAAATGACGCAAGAAACTTAAGGTTTGCTATAAGTACGGATGGTATGAATCCTTTCGAGGAGCAGAGCAGTAGTCATAGCACTTGGCCTGTTACTCTATGTATCTACAACCTTGCTCCCTGGTTATGCATGAAGCGTAAGTTTATTATGATGTCAATGCTCATCTAAGGCCCAAGGCAACCTGGCAATGACATCGATGTGTACCTGAGGCTACTAGTTGAAGAACTTCTACTGTTGTGGAACAGACCAGGTATACGTGTGTGGGATGAGCACAAACAGGAGCACTTTGACCTACGAGCATTGTTGTTCGTAACAATCAATGATTGACCTGCTCTAAGTAATTTTTTAGGATAATCAAACAAGGGATATAATGCATGCACGCACTATTTCGATAACATTAAAGGTATATTCTTGAAAAAATGTCGAAATGTCATGTACCTTGGCCATCGTCGATTTCTTCCTGCGAATCACCGCCTAAGACAGAAAGGCAAGCATTTTAAAGGTAAGGCAGACCACTAGACCAAGCCAGGCAACCGAACTGGTGAGGATGTACTCAATATGGTCAAGGATGTGAAAGTAGTATTTGGAAAGGTACATAGCAGCGAACCTATTCCGAACAATGCCGACGGTCACGCACCCATGTGGAAGAAGTCTATATTTTAGGAGCTACCCTATTGGCAAGTCCTAGAGGTCTATAGCACGATCGACGTGATGCACCTGACGAAGAATCTTTATGTGAACCTGCTAGGCTTCATGGGTGTGTATGAGAAGCCTAAGGACACACTTGAAGCACGACAGGACCTACGGTGTTTGAAAGAACGAGACAACCTGCATCTAGAGAAGACAGATGATGGACGCCGTTACTTAAGTCATGCCAGCTACACTCTTAGCAAAGAAGAGAAGGAAAGCATGTTTGAATGCCTAGCAAGCATCAAGGTACCATCTGGATTCTCCTCGAATGTAAAGGGCATAATAATTGTGCCAGAGAAAAAATTCATAAACTTAAAGTCCCATGACTGCCACGTGCTCATGATGCAATTGCTTTCAGTTGCATTAAGAGAAATTCTACCTCCAAATGTACGTCTAGCCACCGTGAAGCTATGTGCATTCCTCAATGCAATTTCTCAGAAGGCAATCGATCCAATGGATCTAGCTAAACTATAGAATGATGTGGTTCAATGTCTTGTCAGCTTTGAGTTGGTGTTCCCTCCTTGCTTCTTTAATATCATGACACACCTCCTAGTTCACCTGGTCAAGGAGATTAGCATTCTCGGTCATATGTTCCTGCACAACATGTTCCCCTTTGAGAGGTTTATGGAAGTCCTAAAGAAATATGTTCACAACCGTGCTCAGCCAGAAGAAAGCATCGCCAAGGGCTATGGAATAGAGGAGGTCATTGAGTTTTGTGTTGACTTTATTCCCGACCTTGACTCAATTGGTGTTCCTAAATCGCGACACGAGGGGAGACTAAGTGGAAAGGGGACACTAGGGAAGAAAACATATATTGGTACGCAGGACAATTATTTTAATAAAGCACACTACATAGTTCTACAAAACTCCTCCTTGGTGGATCCATATATCGAGACACATAAAGAGTTGCTCCGATCCGAGTTTCTAGGGAAGTCTGAAGCTTGGATTACGCGTCAGCATATGGAAACTTTCAGTGACTGGTTGCGAAAAGAATGTCAGTGTGATGAGAGTATTGATGTGCAATTATATTTGTTGGCTAGGCAGCCATCGTGGTATATCCTCACATACAAAGGGTACGAGATAAATAGGAATACATTTTACATAGTAGCCTAAGATAAAAGGAGCACCAACCAAAACAGTGATGTCCGCATAGATGCCACCGACCCTAATGGAAATAAGCAAACATATTATGGCCGCATAGAGGAGATATGAGAACTAAACTATGCACCTACTTTTAAGGTACCTTTGTTCAAGTGCCAATGGGTAAAGGCATTTGGAGGCGGGGTAGCAGTCGACAACCAATATGGAATGACAACTGTGGACCTCAATAATATTAGATACAAAGACGAACCATTCGTCCTTGCCAAGGATGTGAATCAGGTGTTCTATGTCAAGGACATGTCTACAAAACCGAAGAGAGGGAAAAACAACAATGACCCAATCAATGAGCCAAAGCGCCACATAGTTCTTTTAGAGAAAAGAAACATCGTCGGAATTGAAGACAAGTCAGACATATCAGAAGATTATGAAAAGGATGACCGAATTCCACCCTTCACAGTGAACAAAGGCCGAAGCATCCAGCTAAATAATGAGGACACTCCATGGTTACAGCACAATCATAACCAAGGGATATACGTTAAGAAGAAGTTCACTACTATGCCCGCTCGATATATATAGTGATGTTTAATAGTGTGTATTAGAGGTATTATGTAATAATTGTAAATTTAGAGATGTTTATTAGGTGTTTTCTTTTTTCTATGTTCAGATTAAATTTGTGTTTGATGGTGGTATTTCCATGTCGCACAAAGCAAAAAGCAAAAGCAATGCATCTGATGTGAAAAAAATTGTGAAAAAAATGTTTTAGTCCCGGCTTGATATGGTGATGTATTAGACCTATTATGTAATAATTGTGACTTTAGTTTTTTTTTGTCGTGTTTTTATATTTTCTACGGTTTAAATGAATTTTCAACGTCAATAAGATATGAAAACTAATTTCCTGTCGAAAAGTAATAGTTTTAATGATTTTAATTAAGTAGTACATTTTTGCATGGTGAAAATTATGATTATTATTTACACTATGTTAAATATTTATACGGTAAAACAAAAGAGTTTAGGTTAGAGATTTTTCTTATGTACAATAATACAAAACCAGGTCCAGGAATTCTTTTTGTAATTTTTTTGCTAATATTTTATTTATTAGGCAATTAACAACTCTCTGCATATTTATATAAAAGAAATATATAAAAAAGGAAAAACTTCTAGAAACCGGCGAAAAGCCAAACTGTAGCTCACCTTTACTCCCAGGTTGATCAACCACCCGGGACTAAAGATGGGCTGTGTTTTCGCGGCCCGCGAAAATTCCCTTTACTCCGGGTCTGTGGGTGCACCCGGGACTAAAGGTCAGACTTTTAGTCCCGGTTCTAACTATCACCCGGAACTAAAGGACCTTTAGTCTCGGCTGTGGCTTCACCTAACCATCACCCGGAACTAAAGGACCTTTAGTCCCAGGCTGTGGCTTCACCCGGGACTAAAGGTCCCCCTATATAGCACCTCCTCTCTTTCCCCTCCATCATCTCTTGTTCTTCGCCGAGAGCCACCGCGCCGCCACTGCTCCTCATCGCCTCTAGCAGCACCTCCACATATGCGCACCTCTCTCGCCGTCTCCGCCTGCAGCCTGGCTCATGCCTCTCCTGTCCGAGCGCGACGCACAGATCCAAATCCGCCACTGTCGTCCTCGCCCTCACCCAGATCTGATCTGGAACCGCCTCCATCATCGTCGTCGTCCATGCGCGCGCCTACCTCCGGCACTACCTCATCACGCGCGCGCTTCGTCCCCAGCCCACACGGGCGTGCCTCCTCTCTCTGGCTAGCCGCTCGTCCCTCGTCCTCACCGAAGTGCCTCGTCCTTGTCATCACCGCCTCGTCACTCGCGCGTCGTCCCCGGCTGCACGCGCCTCGTCTCCGTACCATCCTCACTGGACCTATGCTGTAGTATAGCATGTATGATTACTTTAACTGAAGGTTTTGTAGCTGACGCAAATGTCCTTCTAAATTCTGGTTCCTAGAGCATTGCTGGGTATGGCAGAGCGAGGTTTAGGTTTAGGTTTAGGTGCTTAATTTGTCTGATTACATGTGGGTATTTGGACTAGTTCTAGGCGGCAAATGATCTGGACTGCTTTTTCTTAGACCAAATAATTTCAGGAGAATGTCAGCTCATCTTACTTAAAGATTTGCCCATGGACTCTGTTCCTCTGTTATTACTTCTTACTATTGGTGTTATGAGTGAACATTAAACTGATTGTAAGTTATACTTTAGAGATTGTTTTTGGCCAGAATTAGCTACATTTCTGGTAGAATATTTCTTGTTCAAACTTACTGCTGCTAGCAGATCTGAGTGCCTCAAGTAGCCATTTGATAGATGTGCACTCTTGCTCCTTAGCTCTGCCTCTTTTGCTGAACCTCTTTTGTTGAAGCAAATAAGTTTTGCCTTTGTTTCAAAAAAAAAAAAAAAGTTTTGCCTTACATCATTTGCCAAAGAACCCCACGAGGTTCTTCTGGTAGCCACTTAAATAGCAGAAGGATTTCCTGAAGAACTAAAAACAGAATCAATATACACTTCTTTATGCAGATAGCTAAGATAGTCGGCGAACGAAACGGAGAATTTCATCACGTCAAGATCAATACAAATCTTACAATATACAATTAATGTTGGTCAGGGAGACCATGAAGGAGATGAGATCATACTAGAGTGAAGCAAAAGCTCCTAGCCACATCCGTTTGACAGATGTTGGATACGGCTACGATATAAATTTATAGATTTAGACAAAAACAATATTTTTGAAACAAAAGCAAGATCGATTTTCGTGCCTCAAATTTGCAATTCAGTAGCTGAAGCATGTCAGCCCGCAACAGGGAAGATGATATTCAAGTGTTAACACCACAATAACCTGTGAACCTGTCTATTGCTCTTACATTAAATTTAAAAGTACAGAATCATCCTTGAGATCACTCGCAGCTTACTTGGGGGCCACAAATCTCATTATGCATCTAGGTGCTTAATTTGTCTTAGCAAAAATTGGATTTTTCGACGAACCAGATATCCTAGCTAAGATTGAATATTTCTAACTAGTTACCGTTTCAATGAGCTTGTAATGAATAAACTTCCGTTATCAGTTACTCAACAATTGTGCATTATAAATGACATGTCATCCTTGTCGCATTATAAACTTCCGTTATCAGTTACTCAACAACATGCCACCGTCGTTCACGCGTGCCGTATGATGTCAGCATCCTCTCCTTCCTCGTCCTCACCGGAGTTGATGAGTATATAGTGTATATATGTGTGTGATATAATGATGATCATGTTGTACATGTATGTGAGTGATGATCAGTAAATTGTGTGTGTAAGTGAGTGAGTCAGAGTGAGTGAGTGTGTGTGATGTGCATATTTTTTTGGCATAGAAAAAAATAGAAAAATAGATAGAGCACATGACTTAGAGTGAGTTATGGTTTCGAGACTTGAATTTCGAGTGTAGTTATTTAATTAATTTTAAGCACATGACTCGATCCATTTTATAGATATATGGTTTTTATTTTTTATAGATATATCTAGTGGTGTAAAAGCTAGATGGCTGCCCCGAGAGACAACATGGATGAAGAAATGATGGATATTATCAACACCGGCACTCAATTTGCCGATAGTGACCAGCAAGATGTAGATGACGGGAGTCAATACCTGGCTCTTGAAAATAACCAAGAAAATATTGTGCAAGAAAATACTGATGAGGTATGTATATTTATATATATATATATATATATTTGAATATTATATATATATATTTGAATATCTATCATCTATTATGTGTACACATAATATTTATTTATTCTTTTTTATACGTAGCCCTCTGGATCGACGACCACAACGGCGAAAAGAAAAAATATTCGAGGCCCGAAAAAGTCATTGGAGGGGCGCTACATAACATCGGAATTCAATATCGAGACAGGCGAACCACTTAGTCCACATGCAAGGAAATTCGTGCAACACTGTGGGTGCCTTGTAAGGGATAGACTTCCGATCAATGCCCGTGAATGGAAGCAAAAGATCAACGAGCCTCATGTTAGTTTTGTCTCTGATCTTGATAAGAATTTAATTTGGAATGTTATCCTTTAATATTTCACGTTGTAAGCGGATGATTATGATGATATCAACGATGATGAATTGAATGAGCTAGTTTCGAAAGTGGGCTATGAAGAAGATGGCCACACAATTCCTGACTTGGAAGAAATCCCTATACACGAAATACGTCAAGAAGAACCTAACGCCCAATTTCAATAGTAGTGGCCCGCTCGCGAAGTTGAGGCCCTACTGGAATGATTTTGTACAGTATAAGACATCGGAAGAGGGTGAGGAATGGGTGAGAAGGAACCAAGAGAATGCCCGATAGAAGGTATACCACCATGGCATGGGATCAGGTGGCTACGCGACTGCCATTCCCAAGTGGGAAAAAATGGAAGCGAACATTCTTGCCAAGGGTATCACACCAGAATCACTCAATTGGCCCAAACGCGCGAAGAATTGGTTTTTCGCTCATGGGGGAAGACTGGACCTAGAGACCGGGAAGCTGGTTCATGGCCCAAAACTCGAAAGAGCAACACAAAGATTTTCTTATGCTCTACAAGCTAAAGCTATTGATACGTTCAGGTCCAATAGAGAGAAGGATGAACTGACGTATGCCATCGGGACTGCTGAACACAGTGGCCGAACGAGAGGTTTAGGACAGAACGTTTCTTGGGAGCATGGTTTTCCTAACGACAGAGATACCTACAGAAGCCGGTAGAGAAGGAAGGATGAGGAAGCAGCGTGGATCAGCAGGTTGGAGGAATATGTTCGTGAGTCACGGGAGACGTTGCTTCAAGCATAGGAGCGCAAAAAAGACATGTAAGCTAGAATGCAGGATAAAATCATAAAGCAAGTGCAAATAGCAATGAGTGCCCAAAGGTAGGCATCAGATCCAGGAATCAATATTAATATTAGCCCCCTTGATCAGTTGAAAAGCAGCTGCGCTTCCACGGAGTTGCCAAATCAAGATAACGCAATGCTACGTTTCCCCGTGGATGACATCACTACACCGTTTACATCATGTGAGCTACATATTCCAAAAGAGAATACCACAATCATGGTGGCTCTCAGTGTTTTTTCTCCTCCAGATCCTACCAAGACACCAAGAATCCATGGGGCAATAATACCACCTGGATATGTTAGCGTCTCAGTGGATAGAGTTAACAAAGGTTTTAGTGATCTGGCTCTTGACATTCCAGGAGGTGATGGGGAGAAGACTCTAGGAGAAGCAGAGAAGACATTCATACTATGGCGCAAGCGCTACATCATTATTCCCAGGGTCTCTAGTCCACCGCCGCTTACTCAACTGCCAGACAATAGGTGCGGACAAAAGTGAACGAAATAATTTTTTCACTAATTTTCTATTGACATGCATGATTAATAATAACAATTTCTTATACCTAATTATTCTTTTTTGCACTCACACAGCAGGGCCTCCGCCAACCTAAGTCCAATTATTCAATCTCCAGATCATCATAGTGCTCCGGGCAATCAGGTGGCAACGCCGCCACCGCCGCCACCTCCAAGGAGGTCTCCAACGCCTCCAAGGAGGTCTCCAACGACTGCCCCGCCTCCCTTAATGACCAAGAAGCAGCCAGCTCCTAAGAGGTCCGCCCCACAAACGAAGCCATTGGCCCACTAGCTGGTAAAGAAGAAAGCCTCCTCTAATCCAGTTATTCTCCAAAAACTGTCTTACGAGAAAAGTGAAAAGGAATTAAATGCTGCAGTACAAAAAGATGTGAACAGTTCTTCGAAAAAGTAAGAAAGCAACGAGAAACGAGGGAGAACCCAGAGAAACCGTACTTCTACCTACCTCCAGATCTTCTAAGAAAGAAGGTGGACCAGAAAAAGCGGGAATCTCAAAAGACCTTGCCAAAATCAGACTACGACCGCTCTCTCACCAAGTCATTTGAGGCGACGCAGAAAAAGGCTAGAGCAGGGAATGGTGTTGCACAACTCGGACAGCAATCGCAACAATCAGTCCCCCCTCTTGTCATTCCTAATGAATATGGTTCAAACTTAGACTTATTAGGCGTCTATTTTGAGGACCTGGCTCGATTTTATGAGGATACCGATTTGGACCTTGCCCAAGTGCTCGCTGAAGGACCATCTGCTCCGAAAGTAGATCCTTGAAAGAAATTTAAACATGGAAAGAGTCTATACAACCCTGAGGCCTTAGGTGAACTGGGTACGCAAATGTACCTGCTAAACAAGTGATACATGGCAGCGTGTGAATGGGGAGAGACCTTTGTTTTTGTCAGAGTTAGAAACCAACATTACTTCCATGGCGATGACATTATATATGTCGAGTTTTCAGAATTACACCAACTATGCCACCTGGACTCTCTCGATAAAAGTCTCATTAGCTGCTATTGTCTGTGATTATTTTTTACTATTAAAGTGTGTATATATAAAGCTACATGTATATATATAAATTATATATCCTCACACTATATTTTTATATATGCAGATATAAGATGACAGAACTTAGAAAGAGAAAAGATAATGATGTTGGTTTCGTTGATCCAAATGTCGTATTCAAACACCCTAATCCCCCGCCTCAATGGAAAGCTGAACTCGAGAAAAATCTCATGAGGTTCTTAGTGAACCAACAAAACAAGGACATACTCTTCCCCTACAACTTCAAGTGAGTGTTAAATAATTAATGTCGATCATATGGACATTTGTTCAATTATTTGCTTACTAGCTAAGCTATATCATATGGACATTTGTTTAATTATTTGCTTACTAGCTAAGCTATCTCTCATATATATATGTTGACTCTAGTTAATGTCGATCATATTTGTATATAAAAACATATGCAGCAATCACTGAATATTGATAGTCATCGATATGGCCAATAGTCGGTTGAGCATCTTAGACTCATTAAGAAAAGAGCAAACAGAGTACCAAGACATGATAGATATTATCCAAGGGTAATTTGGTATCTCTAGCAACTATATATACCCCGATCTCTTAACTGCAACAATTATTAAATGTCAAATTAATTTTTTATTTTATTGGACGCAGTGTTTGAAAAAGTTTTATTGAGGATCACTACATGAAGCATTGCAAAGTGCCACTAGATGTAATCGCACACAAAGTAAGTACTAGCTATATTTATATATATATATATGTATATATATATATAATTCAATTAACACCATGCATGCTTTCAATTCATCAGATCTTTTTTCTCGTAAAAGTGGGTTCTGAGGCAAGAACAGGGGAACAACTACTGCGGATACTATGTTTACGAGTTCATCATGGCGTACGCAAAAAGAACTCCTGAAGAGATCCTCAAAGTACATTATATAAATATATTCATATATTCACAATTTCTTTTATTGCTCATATATATAAGTAATCACGTGACCAACACACACACACATATATATATATATATATATATATATATATATATATATATATATATATATTAATACTTTTCCTTTAACTTTTATTGAAGACTCTATGGTTGAAGAAAAAAGTCATACGACGTGACCAACTGAAAGCAATTCAAGAGACCATAGCAGGATTTCTTAATGACTAGGTCTTAAACCCCGCCGGCGAGTTCTACAATGACGTGAACGAAACATGGAAGCCAAACCAGATTGAGTGAATTTGTTATCCCAAGGATATGATAGAATATACAATGCAAGCTTTATTTGTACTATATATATACATATTATATGTACATAAAATAACATACAATATATGTATATGCACGTAATATATACGTTAGTTTCATACTTTAGTTTGTACAAAATGTTCGAACATTATAAGCGTGTAGAATACGTATATTATTAGCAGCGTAAAATGCGTATTCGAAAACCTATTCGAAAACCAAAACGAATCATCAATTGAAAATAGAAACAAAAAAAAGAAAAAAAATCTTTAGTCCCGGTTGGTAATACCAACCGGGACTAAAGGACCAGCCCACGTGGCTAAGCCGGGAGGCCTCTTTAGTTCCAATTGGTATTACCAACCGGGACTGGGAAACCGGGACTGAAGGGGTTTTCCAACCGGGAGTAAAGCTCGTTTCTGTACTAGTGCAATGTACTCCCTTCGTCCGAAATAGAAGGTTTATAAAAAAATAATATCAACATCTGTATCTTCAAATAAGTTTATTATGCAAATATATCCCATTATTAATCTCGTGATACTTATTACAGATCGAAAATATCAGTTCTATATATATATATATATATATATATATATATATATATATATATATATATGTCAAACTTAAAATTATTTGACTTATCAACAAATGAGAATTCTATTCTTTTTTAAGACGGAGAGAGTATAAAGCACTCACATCATAGTACTATTTATTTGACTGACCCATCGTCCTATAATTCCGACATAATATCATATTAGCTTTTTATTAGATTCTTTCATTAGCATGCCCTGTTTTGACAATATCAAATGTAATGATGTAATAATTTTATTTCTAAGAAAATCTGAGGCAGCGCATGGGTTATTCTTTTAGTTCACTTAGAAGTTGTGTCTCCTTGTGTGCATATATAGGGTTCTTGGACTAAGGACCATACATACAGAACTGAAAAGTATGGTACTAGCAAATTCCAAGCTTTAATACAGAATCCATGTCACCTGACCTGAGAACAACAGGAAAAATGTATCTTCCACAAGGATTATGGGTCCTCGTGGTAACTTGAGTTTTTTTTAATTGGCTTTCTGCTTGTAGTAAATTGTTTCGGTTCAAAAACCTGCAAAAATCATGTACTATACTACAATACCCTCAAATATGCATGCATATGACTTTTGGCCTGTTCGCTGGTTGGTTTCTGGGCTGGTTTAGACTGGCTGGTGCTGGTTTATTGTGAGAGAAAAACACTGTTGGCTGGCTGATTTGGGCTGGCTGAAACCAATGAGCGATCATGCTGTTTAATTGCTACATATGCGTTTGACAGACAGACACGACAATCAAAAGATAACGAGATGACCCATAATAATGAGGCCCATGGTTTAACTACTTTTTGTGATACGGTTCTAGCATTCTGCTCAGAGTGGAACTAGTAAACGACGACCTGCATTACGTCTTAACTTCATGTTTGAATATCAACACAGGCATCCGCTGATCACCAGAAAAATTCTTTCCTCCTGCAGTGGTTGAGGTTGCAGAGGCGACCTCGAGTTTTTCGCAACAGGCGTGGACCTAAAAACTATATGCACGCGGTGGGCTCGATAAGAGAAACAAGTTAATGCAAGCTGTCAGAAATCTTGAAAGTGTCCACTTGCAGTAGCTGGATCAAAGTGAACGCCGGGCAGATTGTCTGGCTTACCTTAACATTTAACGCAGTGTTACGTGTACGAGTAACCCTCAGTATTGTGAAGAAAACGCTCGCACCAAAATAGTACTACTACCTTTGCCTTTGAAATTTCGAGCTTGTTCGGCTGTGGCTTGTTTTTTTTAGCTGGGATAATATTTTTCTCTCGTAATAAACCAGTATAAACAGTATTTTTCAGTATAAACAGTCATTTTTTTTCGGTCCAGCTGAACAAGCTCTTCAATGCTAGTAGGATCAGGCTACTAACTTTCTTTTTAGGGAAAATTAGCTCCTGGACATCCTTCAACCGTGGCTTTTGCTACCAGCCATTAAAAAAGTGTGGTTGTGCTATAACACACTCTTCAACCATGACAATATGATGCTGGACACTATAGCTCTTATAATAATGTTTCTCAATCAAACAGGTATCAAACATGATTTTTGGACAAAAATACCCTTACCCCTTCAGATCAATATTACAGCAACAATACATGAGCATGACAAGGAACATTTCAGCATCATAACAGATTGATTTTCATCAATATTTGACCACAGTAGAACAACAGATTCAAACTAAAGTAGCTGGTCCAGCAAAACAACATGTTCCGGCCACATTAGGCTATCTAGTACAGTACCAGATCCATACATCACAAGATCATGGTTTGAATAGCAACATTAGAAGAACATGGTACTAATTGGTCTAAGCTTTTTTGGATCTGACAACCTTCAACTTCTTTGGCTTTCCCTTCTCATGGGCAGGATCTGGAGATAGAGCAAGACATTGAACAGGTTCTATATTGCCTTCAAGTTCTAGGATTCTCTTACGGCTGTAAATGGATATAGAGTTGTGTCAAATAAACGGAGATGACCAATATTAAGGCATAAAAATTGAAGCTGTAGTACCTTCTTGTGAGAGGGCTTGGTGTTGAAATAGAGGCAATGGCTCTAGTCGGTGTAGATGCTTCATATTCCAACAACCTCCTTGACATACTGCAAAGATGTAGAAGCATGCAAAATTGGCATAGAAAGAAACATTCACATGTGCAGTTTTTTTAAAGGAAGATTTAAAGTTGTCATAATGTACCTCCTTGTCACAGGGCTTGTTGTAGGAACAGAAGTGATGGCTCTAGTTGGTGTAGCACTATAAGTCGTTTAAATACGTAAGTTATGGGTGGAAACATTTGTAAGTTAGGTCAAAAAATTTCATAAAGCAGCTGGAAGCTTACAATGGGTCAGCATGTGATGGTTGTTCCTGTGGTGGCTCAAAAATACTAGATGGCACTGTTGTGGCATTTTTCTTGCCTCTCTTTCTTTTTGGCTTCGGAGGGGCAGGAGGTGGTGCATCAGAATCATAAACATATTCATTACATGTTTTCGCCATGTGTCCAAGCTGCTTGCACCTTTTGCATCTTGTGGTTCTCTTTCCAGATCCTCCTTCTGCGGCTGGTTTTAACCTTCTCACCCTTGGCCTCCCAGCCGGCCTTTTTAGAACTGGAGGCCATAGCTTGAACCCTTGATTCACTTGAGGCCACTGTTTTTTGTCAGTCATTGGCTTTATAGACTTTTCATAGGCTTTCTTGAACTTTGGCACGGAGTAGTATTCATGAACATAATCTTCAATCTTGCAACCCCGAATTGATGTGATAATACACAAAGCATGTGTACATGGCAGATCAGTAACTTGCCATCGCCTGCAGGTGCACTTCCTCTCCTCAAGATCAACACTGTGCCTCCAATGAACAAGATCCCTTGTAACACCTTCGACTTCACCTAACATATCAGTATCTTTCCCACCATCTTTGTGTGAATACCTCCACATATATTTTAGCCCCCTGCTCCTTGCATTGAGGTCCTTCATAACATTTGGCAATATCTTCTCTTCAAGCTTCCGAGCGATTTTTCTTCTCAAGAACATTTTTTCCATGCATAGTTGTCTTACCCTATCCATAAGATCAATTACATTGAGGGATTTTTCATGCCTAACCCAGCTATTGAATGTTTCAGCTATGTTATTTGTCACATAGTCACATTTGCTTGCTTCAGAGAACAAGTGCCTTGTCCAGAGATGCTTATGGTTGTCATGTATCCACTTCATAGCATCAGGGCATGCTTCATACATCAGATTGTAGTGCTCTTCAAACCTATGTCTTTGAAAAGCTCTACATGCTGGCCACAAGTGCTTCTCAAAGACCTCGCCTCGAAATCGCTTTTGGAAGTTTGCAACTAAGTGCCTCATGCACTCTCTATGCTCAACCCCACTTTTGAAGACTTTAGTAACAGCAGAATCAATTCCTTTGCCTGCATCAGTTGATATCACTAGGCCTGGAGGTGATCCAATAGCTTGATGAAGTCTACTAAAAAACCAAGCCCAATTTTCAGTTGTCTCTGATCCAAACACACCATAACACACTGGAAACATCCAATTGTTCCCATCAATAGCAGTCGCAGATGCAAGTTGACCCTTCCATTTCCCAGTCAAATGGGTGGAGTCCACACCAAGAAAAGGTCTGCAACCATTCAAAAAACCATCCACACTGGCTTTGAAGGCAACAAACATTCTGGTAAATTTCATCTTCTTCCTATCTTGCTCATATTCAATGTCAACCAAACTGCCAGGATTGGCCCTCTCTACCTCAGCCTTGAATCTGAAAGCATGTGCAAAGCTGTCATCCCACCTCCCTTTGAGTTGTTCCAAAGCCATATTTCTTCCATCCCACACCACCCAATATGATAATTGTAGATGGTACTGTTCTTGTAGCCTTTTCTGCAATGCTTTAGCCCCAATTGTAGCGTCCTTTGCAAGCCAATCAAGAACCCTGTCCCTGACCCAATGATTTGTCGCCATGCAGTTCTTCTCAACTTTTCCTGTGCTTTGACAAGTGTGATCAACAGGAATCTTCTTTATCTACATCAAGGAAAAAATTAGGACAAAAGATCAACCAAAAGTATATGTAAAAAAACAATTAGAACAAAAATTAGCACAAAAATCAGTACCTGCCAAGTCCTTCCATCCTGCAATTGTGAAGCATGTATCCGCCACTTGCACCCATCAGCTTTGCAATAGCCTCTATATCTTTTTGCCTCAGAATAGGGAGCTGCAATTTCATATTCGCCTTTTATTGCATATTGCCTAATAGCCTTCTTAAAAGTAGTACTATCCGCGAAAGTTACACCGACTTTTATTGTTGGGTTCTCTAGGTCAGTTGCATGGATAATTGTCTCACAACCCTGTGCATCCTCCACAACTAATTCATCCTCTAAACCAACACAATCTACATCACCATACACTTCACAATCAGATGAATCAGATATTGAATCCTCATCATCCAGCCCAACATACTCTATATCATCATCCACCCATGCCACTTCAGCATTGTTCTGAACTGAAGGCTCTACAAGTGATGATGCAATGTCAAGTGGAGGTTGTGCAATAATTTGGTTGGCTGGGGCATCGGTGCTTCCCTGCAGCACACAAGGCATGCTCTGCAGCCGTCCAATATCATGCAAGCAATCTGAATCATCATTCTTCATAACACACACTTGTACTGAGAGCCTTCTTATCTCCCAATACATATCAATTGCATGAAGCAATTTTTGGTCAGAAGTGATCTCTTCATAAGTGCGACTCATATTATCCCAATAAGTGACACGTAACTTGTGATTAGAGCTTAGATTAATTTCTGTACCAATGTCAATCAGCAAGTCATTCCAATTTGTCATATCCCGGTCTAAAATCTTAGGAATGTTACATGCCTGACAGTACTCACGACCACCATCATCAGTAAATTTCACATAAGCACCCACACGCACAGCAAGCCTATAGGACGAATTGGGATCCATCCTACACAGATATTGGCACAAATCGAAGCGGAATCAAAACATATTACGCTTTACTTTGCAAATATGAGCCCATGCTAGCACTAACCCTAGAGAAATTGAGAGAAAACTTACCCCTCAGGAACCCATGAAAGATCTGCCTGATCTTGGGGGAAAATCTCGTTGAGGAATCGTGGGGCCTCCATCTTCTTTCAATCGCTGAGACACGGTGCGCCGTCTTGGGGCCCAGCACAAGCTACTCCCTAGCCATCGGGCCACGCGCCGAGGGGGCCTTGTCCCGGGCGTCGCCGTGCGCAGGCGGAGCCGCGCGCTGTGGGTGGGCTCCGGGCGCAGGCTGCACGGGAGGGGCCGCTGCTTCTTTGTGATTGCGTCGCCGCCTAGAAGTTGAGAGAGAGCAGTTCAGATAGGAGAGAAACGAACGGGATGAATGCTTCCGTGCGTGCGTGAGTCCACCTAAAGAGATAAGGGGCAAAATCGTCATTCGATTGTCTTTTCAATTTAATTGAATAAAATAAGATGTATGGTGTGCAACAGCATAGAGATACAGTTGAAGAGTGTGTTTCGACGAAGTTCTCTTTTTTCGGTGTTCTGTGGCAAAAGCCACGGTTGAACGGTGTCCGAGAGCCAAATATGCCTTCTTTTTACATAGGCCTTGTCGGTTGCTCAAACTTTGTGATGGCACCAGGCGACTCGATTGCATTGGTGTTATCAATTGCAATACGCAATCAATGACAACGTTGTGCTAATCAATGTGAGGTTCCAGCTCCAGTGCAAGTGGCGTGGCGCACACCATGGGTTTCAAGGTCAATTCAATCTTTCAAATTTTATTTTTTATTAGTTTTCGAAAATATATGAAAAATAAAGGTAGTACATGATGAACAGGGGCATTTGCGAGACTACATGTAACAAAATACGACGTGTTGATGTTAATTCCTCTACACATTTGCAGCTCGCGACATATACCATCAGGCTTTCAGGATTCAGGACATGGTCGATGTCGATGATGGTGCTGGAAAACGTCCACTCCCTGGTTGGTGGTCAGTCTGCTGGAACCAGGCACTACAAGGCTGTGACTGTGAGGCGCACGGTGCGGGCGGGCGTACACGTTCGGTTCCCACTACTTCGTGGAGGTGGATACCGTCCTTCGCCTGTGAGCGGTGCCCCATGCCTCTGGCCTCTGTGAGAGGCCCAAGCGACGCTCTGCAGGAGCGGCTGCCTGGTGTCGAGCGTGCCTTCGTCCACCTTGACTACAGTCCGAGCTTGCTCGGTCGCATGACACGTAGCTGGCTTAAAAAAAATCCAGTGCGAGTTCACTCCAGAAAGTCGACAGGCGTTGCATATATACGTGTACGAACCTTATGCCTCGTAACAGTTACTTTCTCCGTTCCAAATTGCAATCCGTTCTAGCTTTTTTAATACAAACTATACACCTAGACATTATCTATATAGATGAATAGCAATAGTTTGTATCTAGAAAAGCTTGAACGACTTTCAATTTAGAAAGAAGAGAGTACAAGATAAGAGTCATAATTGGTTTATTGTCCAGTTCACACTTAGAAATTATATCTAGTTGCACAGCAATAGCTATATACCAAAAAAAGTAAGAACGACTTACAATTTGGGATGAGAAAGTACGAGATAACAATTATAATTGTTTTATCTGTCCAGTCAATGATATGTGTTTATAGGAGTTATTAGAATAGCACACGTCCGATCACGATATAGAGTCTGATTCTAAAACGTATTGGAATACTAAAGGATCGAGATACTTAAGAGGGGAGAGGGTTACGAATTGGGCTACTCTAAAATTCTCAGTGGAAATTTGACCTATCGCTTAGCTCATTTCTCCCTAGTCCCTAAACAAGTGTTCTAAGACTACCGCACAAAGTTTTGCACACTAGTTCCAACCCAATTCTAACATGACAACTCTAGGAATGTAAATTGCATGCAAGTAAACTCTCAAGGTAAAGAAAAGGTTAGGAACACATCGATTTTTTCACAAGGTATCGGAGAATCGATACTCCCCATTAGTTCTCGCTAGAGCACCTCACAAGGTATTACTGCCCCTTGATCTGTGTAAGGTCCAAGAGCTCTATAACGGTTGATCCTTCCCCACTCTGAAATGATGGATCGGGCACCAAACCGTGTACACCAATGAGTTGAGCCTCTCAAAATCGCCACCGAGAGATCACCAAGCTCCACAACATCTTCAAGCTATCTAGATGATGTCGATCAGCAAGAGTAATAAGCATGAACTCTCACTTGACCTAACCAAGCCTGATGAGAAGAGTTGATGCACGCTTGCTACCCCCTATGTGCTAATTGATGTGGGAATAGATCCATTTGAAAGCTTATCACACAAGCTTTCCATCAAGTGCCCATAGTCCGAATGGATGAGTTATAGCTATTCCAATGAAGCACTATTGGGCTGTCAACAAAACAAATGTTGAGCTTCGATGAGCTTGCACTCCAAGACCAGTCTTGTGCATAGTGTGTCCATGTCCCATCTGTTGTAGAGGCCATAAGAAGCATCTTTCCCAAGTTCACATCATTATCATCATTGTTCCTAAGTAAGTTAAAAAGTAACAACATTAGGTAGCATCAATTTCTTATTTATATCATTACGCAAATTTAGGAACGAGCTCACCTTGTATTCAATAGCCATTTTTTAGGTGTCATGTCCTCATCACAAATGGAGTCCTTACTCTTTGATTAGCAAATCTCAATAACTCCAATTGGCCAAAACACTCTCTTGGATGCCCAATGTTGTAGCTAGAACTTCAAAATGCTAAGAGAGCCATAATGCATGAGATGGAGGGGTTTATATAGGCTTCACCCCCAAAACAAGTGGTTGCAACTCCACTTAGCCAAAATATATTCACCAGATGTAACACCCTGTGTTTTGCATCATGTTAAAAACCACTAAAAATTTGAACCTTTTAAAACTTTACAACAAATTAAAACACTGACTATTTATTTCTGCAAAACCATTTTAAATAAAATATATTTTCCTAAAAACCCCTGCATCAAAATTCACCATAGGCATTTTGTGTCTTGTAGGATTTAGTTGTAGCGCTAGGAGTATTTTCTAGGATTAGAAGATTGCTTCGCATTTAAATTCATCGTCTGCACTTTGTTTGTGTGAATGCTTGTGTGTATGTTTGAATGCTTGATTGGTTGAGAGCATGTTTGTTTGCCCTAGAATTTATTTTGGCATCAAATAATTCTCCTTGACATTCTTCACCAAATATTTTTGCTTGACCCCCTCTTTGATTTACCAAGCCCCCATACTTCAAGTCCTCCTAGAATTTGAATTCAAACCATGCATTATGTGCTTTAGTTTATTTATGAAAAATAAAAAGCGATTTCGAAATGGGAAATAGTACATGGGCTTAAACTCCTCCCTCTCCTTCTCCTTGGCCGCAGTTGCAGCCCATCTCCTCTCTTCCCTCCCCACCTTCTCTTCCCTCTTGGGCCACCACTGGCCTAACCTGTGTCCACCTCTCCTCCTTTCTCCTTTCCCGTGTGAGCCTTCTCCCCCATGGTAGGCTGGCCCAACTAGGCCCTTGGCCCAGCAGCGCAACAACAACCCTTCTCCTCTTCCTTTCCTCCCTCTCACCGACGTGCGAGGCCTGCCTGTCAGCTCCTTCTTCTCCAAGAGGTCAACGACCACATTGTGCCCATGTCGCCACAGCCGCTGACCTCACTGTGCCCAACCGCTCGCTCCATTGTCACCTTCCCCGAGCACGCCCACGCGAATGGATAGGGACGCCAGCTCACCACCGGCTGTCGTCGGAGATATTTTCTTCGTGAACCGACCTACTCGCACGTATAAAAGCCGGCCATGGCTGCCAAGTTCGCCACCCTCACTTCCATTGAGCTCGGGCGACCACCTCTCTTCTGCCATGCTCTGCTTCTTTCCCCTTCCCACTCGCTCTGCTATCTTCCCTTTCTAGCTGTGTGCTTGACTCTACTCCCTTGCTTCCCTTGCTCTGCCTTCGCACCAGGGCCATGCCGTAGCACCCATCACCGTCACCGGTGTCCTGCACTCGCCGTCGCCCTTCTCCATCTGCTCGGCTGACCGCCCACCACACACTGTCCTCCCCAGCCTTGCTCTGCCCGCTTGCCAAGCCGCTCTACTCCCTCCAATCCCCTCTGACCTCACCCTTTCTGCAGACACCGCGCCGTCGTAGCCGAGCCACGCCGACCGCCTACCTCCGCTCAGCACACCGCTGACAAAGCCTCCTCTGCTACTGAGTTCCCACTCCATCTCCCTCTTCTTTGCTCCCCTCCTCTTCTCCCTATTCTGCACTAGGGCTCACTTCACTTGCGCCCTGACCGTCGCCAGAGCCATTGCCGCCGCCTCGCTCTGATCTGTCTCTTTCCTATCCTTGCTCTCCCCACCGCCTCTCACCCTCACCACTGCTGTTCCACTAACTTGCCCTCCTGCCTTGCCTTGACTACAGCCACTGCCGGAGTGCTTTTCCCTTAACTGCTCTCTCCCCCCTCTCTTCCTTTCCCTCTCTCTGGCTCTCTTTCTCGCTCGCGTTGACCGCATGAAGGGAGAGGATGGACCAATGGGAGATGGCATCCGAGGACGCTGGCCATGTCGGTGCATCTAACAGGGAAGCACCACCTCAGCCTCGTAGGACCCACTGCGTCAGCCGAGGAGAAATTGCTATGTGCACCCGAGAAGTGTACACCAAGGAGTGAAACCCATTTTTACCTATGTAAGAAAATTTCTAGAAAATTCCTAAATAAAATAGGTACACCCCAGATCCTACCCAAGTGTTTTCACCCCATTTCCATTATTCTAATTCATAGAATTAATTTCCAAAATATATTCCATGTACCCTTTTACTATTAGAACTTTGATAAATCATACATTTTTCATCCTAGCTCCAAATTTATCGATTCCACCACCAAAATTCTTCTAAAATCAAGCTCTACTTAGTCATGCCCTTTGTTCTATTATTTGGTGCCCATTTAAATTCTAGTTTGATTGCTTTCATTTCCTATAATTATTATTAATATTAATTATAGTAGTAGCCATCATCGTAGTAATAGTTAACCTCGTATAATCGCGTATGTGCCAAGACACATACTCGAATATATTCGTACCCAATCACCTAAAATGAGCAGACATCTATACATACATAGATATGCCCGATACCTGGGTATACGCCTATGTATGACTAACCTTAGCAATCTAGTTACTCAATTCTACTTAGTCATGGGCATATACATATGCATGAGCGTACATGCCGCTAACCCTAGCCATAACCCAGCCCACCTAATTAACCCTAGGCACATACTTATGCATGTGCGTATGTGTCGCTAACCCGGTAAACCTATAGAGGCCAGACAAGTCAGGCTTTTTCTTTTAGGTTCACATAATAGTGAAACCTAAATATAATGTGGTCTAGTTTTCCATCGGACCAACCCACCTTAACCTAACCCATAGAATCTCTACCCTATGGATGAAATCCCTTCATTCGAACCTTACTACAGATTGACGTAATAGTAATAACCCTAGATAACAACCCATCACCCAATAGGACCAACCCATCTAGCTAGGATCGTTTCCTTCACTTTGGTTGCCTATGCTTGTTTTACACACCTTGCTTGTTATTTTCCATGTTTGTGTTTCCTTGCTTGTCGACGCTAGACTGCGTAGGATAGAAGATGTGGAGAGAACCCGATGGAGTCCAGAAGACATGATCATGAGACACAGGAATTAGAGAAAGACATGATCGTCAGCGAATGGAGGCAAGTCCTAACACCCGCCTATTCCTCCCCCCTACATTACATGCCATCCCTTAACCACCTCCCTTCCACCACCACTACATTTTGCTAGCCTCCACCATAAACCCTCCACTATCCACCTCCACCAATTAATAAACTCAACTTATATTACTTAAATTCCCTTTTGTGGATTAATGAAATGATAATGAATTATGAGCTCGGTTTGAATATGATAATGTGATTAATGATGATAACGAAATGGTTACCTTGATATGATATGAGCTCTATGAACCTGAAGATAATAACTATGAAACTAAAAATGGTAAAACTGGACTAAACCCCGACAGGGGCCAGTGAGGGGTAATTTGTGTGGTACAAGTTACCTTGGCAGGTTCGCCTAGTCAGGGTTCCTGTTGGGAGATACTCGTCTCGGTCACATAAGGACCAGTTCGTAGTCCCTCTCGCCTAGTGCGATATTACGTACAACAACATGTCTGTATGGATAGACTTGATCTCACACCCCGTTAGATAAAAGTATAATTTCTACTAAGAGGCCGGTGTTGGCAGCGGAATATCAGGAGAAGACACGGATACGGATCATCCGTGGTCCGGTTGGCGTGGTTGCTATGTGATCCTCCACGTTAAGCCCCTTGACTTGGCCACATTCGAGCCCATATTATTATTGTTTATTTTGATGATTTGGTATCATCGACACTATTATGTTGGGATGATTAGGTATCGTCCGAGATTATATGATGGGATGATGTGGTATCATCTAGGATTATGAGATGGGATGGTTTGGTATCCTCTCGAGATTAGTGTATTTTCAACCCCTAAGAAGCCGTGGTAGAGTTATATGAAAATATGAGGATGCGTCCCTTCGGGTACGAGGTCTCGTTAGGCCTGTTCCTACCACCGCGCATGGTTTTGAGCTATGTCTGTCATGTGGGGAAATTTGTACACCTCTGTAAAGTTTATTGAATCTATTCGAATAGCCACGTCCTTAGAATGGGCAGATGCTAGGACGGGATACTATGATTAGACTTCTACAACTATGATAATATAGTAAGACGTATTCTACTAATTTGGAAACTTATAATTAACCACGAAAACTGGTGAGAATGGTAATAATCTGCCAGGGTCCAACCTATAATTATAATTACTCCACCCTACCACTTTTACCTTAACCACCTCCACCACCATAACCCACCTCCACCATATAGCCTCCCCTTTCCACCTTCCTCCCACCCAAAGTTTAGGGCTTGCTGAGTACTTTATGTACTCAACCCCCTCCATTTTATATTTTTAGGAGTAAAGCTACATGAACACATACCAGGATGGAACTACTGGAGCTACGCGAGGTTAGGACCATAGGAGAACGTACAAGTATAGAGCTGTTGAGGACTACGCAAGGATAGGACAACCGGAGTAAACTCGAAGATTGAGCCGTACGACTTCACTAAGGAGCTACGCTAGGACTACGACGATTGGGATATAGAAATACACCTAAGGAATAAGTTTAGGGTTACGTCCATACTCCAAGTTGCCTGTAGGAATAGAGCCACGTTGACATAGGACCGTTATCTTAGAACTCTGATATACGATATAAGACCAATGGCCCAAGTTATGTAAACTCGAACCATGTAATGTGTTTTTCCCATTAGCAATAAAAGTATGATTTTTTATATCAATCTTGTCCGAATTATGCGTATCAGCTAATAATCCAGGGACTGATACATAATGCACAGATAACCCTAAATTAGGGGTCCGATACCAGAAAACTCTGATGGTACTTTTGGATGAGCACAAGAGAAATCCGATGCCTCTCAACGGTTGGTTCTTCTTCACAGATTTCTCTGGTGCTTTTCTAGTGTTACCATCGGAGAAACCCAGTGCCTCAAATAACCTTCCATAGAAACATTTTGGTGGCTCCAAAGCTCTGATGATGCTATGGTGACCCATGGAGAAATCAGGTGGGTCTAGGAGCTCTCTAGAAATTGTGTTGATTCACTGTAGCGAGCCGATTCAGGGGAACCTGTGGCTCGGACGATGCTACCAAAGAAGGCATTGCCTCTATGATAGCAATCTTGGGAGTGCCTAAAGCTGTCACAGGAGCCGTAGCAAGTCGATGATGGTGTAGGCTCGCATGTGATCTGACTAAAAGTAGCAAAGAAGCTCTAAGACGTAGTAGCGGCCGATGTGGCAACCAAGACTGCCTCTATTAGACCTGAAGAAGCAACTGTAGTAGTTTGCAACCAGCCAGCTGGTCCCCGAGCTAACCTCAAGCCCAATGAGGTGAAGCCGAGTGAGAACTGGGGTAGGGGTGACACAAAGTGTTGCTGACCTTGTCCAAAGAATCCACTGGATTGTATAGCAGGGATAGTTGAAAGCCCTAGTTTGGTTTTGATAAGTGAGTGATACTAGTGGACTAACAATATGCTTAAGTGTTGATTAAGTTAGGTCTAGTGTACACCATGTGTTGAACAAGAAGGCAACCGTGGAGGAGATGGTGATAGCCAACTAGTGATCAAGTTGGTTAAATGAAAAGCAATTATGAAGATGGAGTTGGAAGCAAATATCCCGAAGGCAAAGGTACATCAGTAGGGTTTTTCTTTTGCCAACCATGGTGCTATAGAGTGCATAGTTAGGTTTAGGATAGATAGCCATACTATTAAGAGGAGGAACTCTAAAGCAATGACGAATATCTATTGTTGCTAGATGATGACATTCTTTGCATATGTATTAGACCTAGCGTCGTGGTGAGGAAGCAAGAGGAAATGATTTTAAAAATGCTAACTCAAGTGCTAAACATGTTGTAGTCCTATGGGACTCTATTGGAGTTATCACATTTAGAAAGTTGTTTTAGAGAAGGGCTTTGTGTAGGTTTTCTGCACTCACTGGATTTATCCGGTGCCCCTGGTGGGAGAGCACCGGAGCTTAGGCACTTGCCTTAACCCTTTATGAACTAACCTGTTTGGAAGACAAGTGGGCCACCGGATTTCTCTGATGGTGCCCAGGTCTTAGCACTGAAGCATAGGCTCCATTAAGGCTAGGGGGTGACAAGTGGGCCACCGGATTTCTCCGATGGTGCCCAGGTCTTAGCACTGAAGCTTAGGCTCCATTAAGGCTAGGGGGTGATGCGTCGACGATCGGCACAGGCATGGGAAATTCAAAGGGACAGACACATTCTCCAGTGGTGCCACATAGGGAACACAGGAGTATTCCAGTGGTATCAAAAAACTTATGCAGAAGGTTTCTAGACCCACTGGATTAGTCCAGTGATGCCCCTTGAAGGCACCGGAGAAAGCGTCAGCAATGCTTTAGCACAGCACGCCTAGGCTCAGAGTAGCCACCGGGGTTCTCTAGTGGTTTCTCTGGGGCAGCACTGGAGCAAGCAGTCGCCAGGTGTTTTCTCCCGTAGTTTTTCCAGAGAGCACCGAGGAGAGACTGATTTCTCTAATCTGTGAGAGACCAGCATAGAAAGTGTTGTTCCAACGACTAGTTGACCGTTTAAATCTAGCCGTTGGACGGTAGAGCACATTCCAACGGCTAGATTTGTATTTAATATATTTTGAAAATTTAAATCCTTTTCAGTAATTGAGATTTATTAAAAAATATTTTTGAATACTTTTGAAACGCAAAACTAAGCTCATTGTTAAATCTAATTTTTAAAAGAAAGTATTGAAATTTTATTTTTTTGAAAATAGAACATAACTCTCATGGTTAAATTAAATGTTATAATTTAGTTTTTGAACATAAATAAAATTATACAATTAGCATGAATACAACACCCTTAGAAAGATTAATGTACAAAAAGTTTGTAAAGCCATTTTGTTTAATAAAGTTGATAACAAACCAACAAGACTTGCCCTCTCTTTGGGCCTGATACCTTAAAGGCCTTTTACGGATGCACTTGTATCCACCTTAATTCCTATATATTAGAGTGAATTGGAGTGAAGCTTAGTTTAGTTTTTTAATATGGCAAATGTCCATCAACATATTAAGAAATTATAGCAGATCTAATTGTGTTAGATCATCAACAGTAGTAGGTAGCAATCACATTTGTTGATTGAATGATTTTTCCTTGTAATGTACATCACGATGTATTATATATAGGTGGCAACCTAAAGTGTTGCATTGTAACTAAAAATTACTACTCTACTAATTTTATCTTATTCAACTCCAACACATATAAATTTCTCTACAACTAAAACATTCATAACTATTCTGTCCACATGTGCGACACCAAAGCCGCTCCATGCGATCAGATCAGGAAGGCAACGCGCACTCGCTCCATACGATCAGATCAGGAAGGCAACGCACACTCGCTCAATCCCCCATAACAGCCGCAACAAATCAGGAAGGCAAAATCAATTCCCTAGTCCTTAGACTAAAAAGTGTAAAAGATGGATATTTTTTTTGGTGCCACAATCACCGCTTCGGGTCGTCGGTCTGCCCCTGTGATCCCCGCCTGCTTTCACCGCGCTTCCCCCGCGCAATATAAAAGGAAACTGCCATCCACGTCGCTCCCCCGTGATTCGTCCGCCACCATCCGCGTCGCTCCCCGTGATTCCTTCATGAGAAAAGGAATCGCCATCCAGCTCACGCCCGAGATTTGACCGCAGACAGACAATTCCTCTGCACGCGCGGCTGCTATTGTCCTCAGCCGCCGCCCCGTCGTCGCTGTCACCTGCCAGGATCTTACGCCATCATCACCATCGTGGACGGTCCTCGCCATCATCGCCCTCAGCCTTTGACGTCCTCCATCTTCCTCACTAGCCGATCCATCCACCGCCGGCTGTTGCAGGAGGGACTAGAGGACCTCGTGGCACGCCTCCTGCCTGTGCTGCTCCGTGCCGCCTGGACGATGTACGGTTCCGATCCTGCCAGGCTGCCGCTACCGCGTGCACGCCGCCTGCACGTGCTGCTCTGGCCCCAAGACGATGGGGCCAGCCGCTGAAGAACCCTGCCCTCGACAAGCTATCGGGCAGCCCGGCGTCCCCGCTAGCGGCCGCCGAGGCGGAGGTGATTGGGGACTACGAGCGCGAGTTGGTCGCAAGGATCCTAGGAGAGCATGGAGCGGATGCAGGAACTTGACATCTTGACCTCGCGTAGACCCTCAGCTACTCCGCCGTTGCATCGGTCGCGGTACTGGCAGCGTGCGGTGGCGCCGGAAGCCTATGGAGCCGGGGTCCGCTGGCAGGGCCAGGGTGAGGTCCGTGTCGCCGGTGCCCTCGCGGAGGTCGCTCAGGTATTACTTTCTCTGATCTAGGTTATCAGCCTCCATGGAGGCATGGACTCCTTCCTTTAGCCGTAGGAATTTCTACTTGCTTTAGAAGCCGCCCAGAGAGCTGTATGAACAAGATGTTGAATATTTGAGGTCTTAGCCCTTACTGATAATAGCACCCAGGCGAAGGAAGTAGGGCTATTCCTTGATTTTTTCAGCTCTTTCTCCTGTATAGCAACACAAGCCGATGACAAGCCTTTCGTTATAAGCAGCTTCAGGGTTCATGTAAATGGGGAGCCAGCCGCATGCTCGCATTGCATTTGTATACAGCACACTGATGAAGAAGCATGAGACACAAAGTAGCCAAGTAGAACCATCCGAGCGGGATCTCCATGAAGGTAAGTCGACTTCATTTGTGGAAACCTCAGCGCTAACAATCTATTCGATAAAATATGTGTGATATGCTTGTCCTCAGCTGCTACAATTAATCAAGTACTTCTGTATTCATTTGCATTGTTCAATTAGAAACTATACGGATTTCATACATAAATAATTTCTGGGAAAAGTTGCAGTTTATATTTATTGTGCTTCAGATTATTTGTGACCAAATGGTGTCTAGAAAATAGAATATATTCATATTGTCCCTTCGATGTTCTGCAACAAAGTAACAGCTTAACCAATTTTTGTTCTGTTTCTTGCCACGGCCAACAGCTTCCGGTTCATCAAAAAACTGAGCTCCCTTTCTCTCAGTTGGGATTGGGTTTTGGTGCTCGCTCAACGATCTTATTTTGACAGCTACCTAGCTAACTATTTCAACAAATAATATTAACTCAGGAAGCATTTGCAACCAAATTCCAACATATTGCGTTGTTGCAATTGAGCCTTCATTCAATCCATTTGCAGAATTCTAAATAAGTGAGCCTTGTGTCCTGAGGATGTTTGTTTCTTTAGTGATGAAAAATCAATAAAAATATATTCAGGTGTATTTTTGCTCACTAGACTTTTGATAGTACATTGATAGGTTTCTGTTTGTGTTTTGAAGGCGGTGGTGAGCGTAGCCGAGTTTCTCGAGCGCAACAGCGCAAGCCTTGGGGAGCCCGCTGCTCTTGCTTCATTTTACCTTGTCCACCTTCTCTCAGTCCTTCCCATTTGGATTATTCATTTACTGTAGTATGTTAATATGCATTATGAATCGGGCTCTAATTACGAAACAGTCACGCCAATGTCTTTTGGTTGGACAATGGTTGTGCCTGCAGTTATCACCATTGGTACTAGAAATCTAGGCATAAGTACTTATTACTTTGGTATTTGAAGGGCAAACATTGTTCTTTGGTTCAGTATAAGGGCGAAGTGTACTTTCTAATGCACGAACTGTATAAAAATAGGAGTACTTACAAGTATGCTCTATAAGAGATAGTGTGTACACTCAAATGTCATAATAAAAATACATATGTGCACTATACTCTGAAAAAAGGAAGGTGGAATCATCCTTTTCAAACTGTATATGACTATTGTTCAAAAATTCATGATATTAACAGCTGAGATGTGACTGTTGTGGTACGTGCAGGACAAAAGTGACTTGGGATTTACAATAAAGGATCCCTAAAAACATATCAACAAGCCACAAACACTATTATTCAACGGTGCGAGTTTCTAAAGGTGGTTAAGAAGTTAGGTTTCTCCGATTTGCTCGTCAGTTCATTGAGTCAAGAAATAGCTAGCCATTGTTATGATATATTTTTTTTGTTTACAGGCTTACAATCTAGCCATTGTTGTTTTGATATTTGTTTGTGGCTTATCCCTGTTTTGAAAGTGTGACAATACTCAGATGATGATTATGGTTCTTTGTTTGAGTCCAGTTAAATTGACACTCAATTCTAATTTCATTTGTGCTGATGCATGTATTCCTAAGCAAACCAATTTGGGTGAATATATACATGGGCTTTCCTTCCACCTGTGCATGTTCTAACACTATTGGCTCATGTATTTCTTCTGTTTTCTTTTAGGATTGTTGAGCTCCAGCGAAAGCGACACCTTGAGCAAATGGCATGATCAGCATATAAGGTTGGGGGCCAAATCACTTGCAAATGAACAGTATGGTTGGATCAGGTATGGCATGCAAGCTGCTTACCCTTTTTTCTTGATAACTAAAATCTTATGGTCTCTGCATTTACGAAACACAGAAAAACTAAAAATCTATCAAAGCGTTATTGAAAATAGCAATTCTATGATCAATTGGCATTGAACTCTATTTTAGACTTTAGTGTGTCTGAGTCAGCATATTCTCACTTGTAATCTATTTTAGGTTTGTAAATTATGCCGAAAAGGTACAATAATCTGTATTGAAAGTGGCGTGCGTGATTGTGTCTGTTAGCAGACTTGTGGCATTCAATATAAAGGATCAGATCAAGTTTTTTTTAATCCTTGGACAATTCTGTTCATAAATGGCATAATTTGGCACTCAGTTCAAGGCAAATAGGGATAGCTTTTCAAAGATGAGATTGCTGGGTTAGGACAACTGTTCAAAGTAGTGGATGCTAAAAATAGAGTTGCAATTACTTTTAGTGATCTTAGAGGAAGTTATAGGAGATGCTGTACTGAATTTGGAGTATAGAAAAATAGTGATATAATGGAAGTGGTAACATGAAATATTTTTCTTGTTTGGACACATGGCGGTTGTAAGTCTGTCACTAAGCATTTTTTGGTTGAAGCGTTCTAAGAGATAGTTAGTTCTAAAAAGTTAATGAATCAATTAATCTTATTATGGATGATAAGAACTTTTTAGTGCGTGTGCACAATTGTACAAAACTATAAATGCATACCTTGATGATTGCAAACCATCAATAAGAATTTTATCCATGCACAAAATTCAATTTGTAATATTGACATTCAGAATATCATGCTCACATTATCGTTTTTTGTAACAATACAACATGTTTATACTCAAATTATCACGGCACTACTTGTCGCCGCTGTGACGCACGGAAAGGTGTATAGAGTAGAGTTGGTGAGTCTGCGACGTCGCGCTCTCTGTGACTGTGTTAATTTCGTGAACTTTGTCTTTTGGATTAAATGGCACTTTAACATATTTAATTTCACAGTATTTTTATTTTATCATGCGATCTTTATGTTTTTAGTACATAAGTTTCGCTATCCCAAAGCAACGCACGGACACGAATCTAGTGAGACAAATACAAGTACATCTAAATAAGCTCCTGGTTTGTTTGGAGTTGTTTTTATATACAAATACAAAATCGTCATTATGGATTAGTCTGGTGTCGTGGTCGAGACGGTTCCATCTCTTGGATTGGTGCTACGAAATATCATGCATGTGCGATGTCTCGTTCAGGTACACCCTGAGCTGATGCGAGCAGCTCTTTCGACATGTCAAGCCCAACACGCTGATTGCAATTTTGCAAACTGGTCACGGTAAAAACAAATATTAGTTAGAGCAACAAATCATCATAAGTATTGGTATAGCTACTTTTTTTTTTCCTGAAGCATAGTTATAGGCCCTATTCGCTTGAACTTATCAGCAGTACATTTTCAATGAAATAACAGTGTTTTTCTCTCACAACAAATTAGCATCAACAACATCCATTTTTCTGATCAGCCAAACCTGATTTTGCTAAGCAATAACGGTCCTGGTCACTCACAATATTTCAGCATTGGACACCTGTAGCTGTATTCTATCAGATAGACGTGCACCATGCATTTATGATCGAGAATGAACATGCCATTCTGGCAGGAATTCAGGATGATAGATTGGGTCAAACGGTGGATGCCTGAATCAAGAGACTAAAGTTTAGGTGTGTTATATCTAGGGTTGGATATAAGTCAGCTCGGCTCGGCTCGTTAATATTACGAGCTAGAGGGGCAGCTCGGCTTTACTCGTTACCGAGCTTGAGCTAGCTCGTTTAGCTCGTGAGCTACTTAAAAAATAGGACATACAGTAGTTTATAATGTTTATGCTACATTAATTCCAGAAGGTGATGTCCACCATTATGTAACCATACATGATTAACACATATTAGGTTCATCAAAAGTATCAACCATGCAACATAGTTGGTCCATCCATTATCATACAATTTCAGCATACTAACTAGTTATTTGCCACAACAAACTTAGGAATGTCAGCATCATTATCTTCTCCCTGAAAAAACAATTCATAAAATCAATATTTAAGTACTACAACAATTATAAAATTAAAATTCATATGAAACAGCTGAAAATAAGGATTACAGTACCAATAGAATAGGTATACACTTTTAGGTCAGCATCATCATCTTCTGGATTCATGATCAGTGGGCTGATAGGCCTTATCTCAGCTCATTCAGCTCATGAGCAGCTCGCGAGCTGGCTCGTTAAAATAGCGAGCTAGACTTCTCGCTCAACTCGTGAAAAAGTTAAAACGAGCCGAGTCGAGCCGAGCTGAGCCGGCCACGAGTCGAGCGAGTCGACGATCCGCGAGTATTTTGTCCAGCCCTAGTTACATCGGGTGTCCATCGAGTGTTCGTCGAGTGTTCGGATAGTAATAATAAAATAAATTATAGAAGTTGTCAGTAATCCGCGAGACAAATTTAGTAAGCCTAATTAATCTGGCATTAGCATATGTTACTGTAGCACCACATCGTCAAATCATGGACTAATTAGGTTTAAAAAATTCATCTCGCAAATTAGTCTCAATCTGTGCATTTAGTTTCGTAATTAGTCTATATTTAATACTTTATGCATGTGTCCAAACATCAGATGTGATCAGAACTAAAGTTGTTTGAATCCGGGGACTCAAGTCTAGGGGTGTTACATATGGGTGTCGCATCGAGTGTTCGGATAGTAATAATAAAATAAACTATAGAAGTCCTCAGTAATCTGCGTGATGAATTTATTATGCCTAATTAATCCATCATTAGCACATGTTTACTATAGCACCACATTATCAAATCATGGACTAATTAGGCTTAAAAATTCGTCTCGCAAATTAATCTCAATCTGTTCATTTAGTTTCGTAATTAATCTATATTTAATACTTCATGCATGTGTCGAAACATCCGATGTGACATGAGACTAAAGTTTAGGAGAGAAAAACAAAGCAGGTCATAACTGACATGCTGCAAAATTGCATCGACTGCTGGTACGAATGAGATCAACCGAATGCCGAGGTTCAAATTCAAATTAGACAAACAACTTGATCGTCACAAGTATCTATCATTGTGCAACCTTTTATAGTTGCTTTGTTCTTATTGTTGATTAGTATGCCCAGCTTGATCATTTCTTCCAATAAATAGATCACATGTCCACGTAATTGTCACAAATATCTTGCAAATTCATGAGTTAAAATGCGTTCGAATTTACCTAAATATCTATCATATAGTCTATCTCTCCTTTATTCTCTGAGCAAAAATAAACTCATTATATGTTGATGTTGACGAAGGTGGTGTCGTTGCCCATGAATTTTTCACGCAAATCCCAGTTCAGAATTTCGCACAGAAATATCTGACTGTGATGTATGGTCCTGTTCGCTTAAACTGCTTTAACAGTACTTTTTAGCGAACGAACAATATTTTTCTCTCACAATAAATCAACATAAGCATCAGCATAAGACAAATGCCAGAAAAAAAATGATACTACATTGGTCTCTAGCTCTGTCTTGATGTGCAATCGTCTGAGGGCGGAATTAGACTACGAATTTACTTGGTTATGAGCGATCGAGCTGAGTTCGTCGTGTCTGCAGACTACCATACTGGTACTCGAAAGCAATGTACCATGGAAGGTAATCCATGCTTTTTATCGCATCGGCCATGGCTGGGCGCTCCCTGCCACGTGACGTGGCACTCACTGATTGGGTCCCTAAATTTCATTGGGAATCATGCAATTGACCAGCGACAAACAGGAGCAATGTACTGTAATATCGTTGCACGCTGCTGGAAAGTGGTCACCTAGCTACTTGGCTGGTTCCATAGATTCGATTCCCTCAGTGGTCGACAAAAACAATTATTACCATCAGTTCCGCAGTGTTTTGGACACAAAAAAAAAATCGTGTTTGTCTTCAGTTCAATCTCAAGTCAGAACTTGAGCTATTTACCATGGTACTGTGGACCTAGGTTCTCCATCGGCGATAAGATAAGACTCAGCTAATTTTAGCTGTTTGCCTGAAGACCTACATATCAACTTCATTAACGTTATAACTGCTGTGGCCTTAGTTTGAGCATACTATATTTGATTTTGGAAATTAAATGATAATATAATAAAGTAGTCAATAGGACAGAAAGACTCTTGACTTGGTGGCTAATGGTAAGACTTGCCTTTGTGACTTCTCACTCATCCGGTTTGTGGAGTGCTCAGGGTGTGATTGGAGAGAATTTGCTGACCCTAGACTAGAGCCTAGGCGTCGTCTCTAATATGGAATAAGAGTGGAGATTTTTGCCATCGATGCCAGGCGACAATCTTTACGCCGAGTTTGCACCCTCTTGTTCATCTATTCACTTTTCTGCATTTGCTTATCTATGAAAATATATTTTATGGTATATATAAGGATACTAATTTGATGTCATAAATCTTGACAGATTTTTTCTTGAAATTTGATCAAAGTTTAAAAAGTTTTAATTAAGACAACTCTATGAATCTATTTATACAGGAAAGAGGGAGTAAGAAAATGCCACCAAAGTAAAGAGGACACACGTATAACCAAATGGGCGCGTAGCCAAGATATTAGATTGCTCTGATGTACCCTACCATAAAATCGAAAACCAAGAATAAAATCACTATCTCCAATAGACAACTCATGTAGTCGTCTCACATCAATCTGTCTCTTCTGTGACCTCGACTCCAAAAGATATAGCTTGCCACAAATCAAGTGAACATAGAATCGGAACTTGAGCCAAACCAACCGAGGCGAAAATAAACCTCAACCATTGATCAAACTCCGTCCACCAACCAAAAAAACCCATCGCCCCAACGGCCTCACGGTCACTGGCTCACTGCCCTCCAGTGTAGTGCATCATGTCTCCCATTAGTCTCTGGTCCTTCCTAGCCGTGGTGGTTTAGGGAGCTCTAAGCTGATAAATATATAGGGGGGAGAAACATTGTGCTATGAAAGAGAAATGTATCGTGAAATGCGTGAGACTATCTCCTGAGTCTGTTCTAGTCTATTGCTTTTTGTCCTATTCCGTGATTAAAAAATTCATTCAGCTAACTCAAAGCTAGTCCATTAAAAATACTCTTGTGAGCTCGCTACATCCCGTGATCCACACTCTCTCCAGGCCTGGTATATATTAGATGCCCCTCCCCCTAAAATTAAACAGAAAATAAACATGAGAAAGATCATAGATGGGAAAATAAGAAAACAAAAAAGGACCATGGTAGTGCCCGGACATATGTACAGACGGACGCATCTGGACACGCCTGCCTGGGAGAGCATATGCATGACCCGCCCAGCTGTATGAGAGAGGGAGAGCACAACGCACGTACCCCAATATGAGAGAGAACACAACGCGCAGTGCCCTAATGTGATAGATACCCATGTATTGACTTGGCTGCATGCTCCATCTATCGTGGGGGACCAAGCCTAGTGGTGTAAGGGCGCCTAGTTCTTCGTCCGTTGGGTGGTGGCCCGCTCTAGTGCTCTGCAGGCACGCATGCACTTTTGACCAGGAAGTGATCCGCCGTTTGGGCACTAACCGCCTGTTGTGTGCACATCCGACTAGTTGGAGCTGGCCCGCATGACAGAGATAAGCATCACTGGATTGGTGCGTGCAACGCGTGCATGCACGTGAGTTAGAGCGCTTGGGGAGCACCACCTACTGCAACATACTAAAACTAGGTGAAACAATTGAAACATACATTTGCAACATATGTCTATAACCACTGCAACATCCAGATAAAACACTGACAACATACGTCTGAAACATTTGGAACATACACTTACAACATACTTGTATAGCCACTGCAACATATGCAACATCCAAATGAAAACATGTAAACATCCAGATGAAACAGCTGAAACATTTTGAAAAACACACTTGCAACATACGTGTATAGCCACTGCAACATATGCAACATCCAGATGAAACACTTGCAACACACTATACCACAACCAATCTGTAGTGACTCTAAATCGGTCGCTATAACTTTATAGCGACCGATGTATAAGTCGCTGTAAGTGGCGTCGCTATAAGTCTATAGCGACCGATAGTTTGACGCAAATATTTATACCGACCGATGATCTGTCACAAGTTTTAGCGACCAATGGTTCGAGGATATCAAACTTTTTAGCAACCAATAATCAGTAGCTATGAACTGGCACAATTATATATAATATTAATTTCGTATTATCTAGATTTCAAACCTAATAAACATCCATAACATATCACATTATTCATCATATGTCATCCATAGCTGCCCACAACACTAACCATATTATATTAGATAAAGGTATCTCTTAAGTCTTCATTGAAGCCAACATTTAGCAATACATCAAGTTCTATCACCTTGATCCATGACAGGCCATCATTACAAAAGGAAAAGCACACATACAACCTAGCTAGGTCAAATGAGAGGCACAAGTCATATGTTTGCTTGCACAATCTAACTAGATTCACTACAAAATACCTCATCTCCATCTTATCAAAAGCAAAATGTCATATGTTGGCTTCCTGGTGACATTATCCAGCAGCATGTACACCTCCAAGGCCTCCCTCCACCTGAACACAACAACACAGTACACACATGAAGTTAATGATGAGACCTACATAGGTAAAAAAATACAAATAAAGATGACCTCATAGTTTATATTCATATTCAAAGATGACTAGCTTGTATGCACAGATCAGAAAAACTAAGCACTTTGTCCCTAGCCGAACACTGAAGGGAATGGAAAATGATACCCCAGCCAACCAAACAAAGTGTTTTTCATTACACTGTAGCCAACCAAACAAAGATGTCAAAGCTACAGATGTGCTGCACAGTCACCTGCTAGATATTTTCATGGCCTCTAGCAATCCACCCAGTACTAGCAATGTCAGGCCTCAGCAATGTAGTAAGATGTCAAAGCCTCCATGGTTTCAGTTTATTGATTTGGCTAGATCATGGAATGAGAAGACACTTTTGACTAATGAATTTCCACTTGAGTCCTCACCCTGGCACAATCTCAATCTAGGTTTTAATCCATCTCATTCACCTCATAAGCTGCAGTGGTTTTAGTTTCTTCAAAGTGCTGCACATACTGACGAGGGCAACAGAAAAGAAGCTGTTGATCTATTTCTATCAATTTTTTTCTCAGATTTGGCTTTTCACTTAGATACTAGCTGCAGAAAATTACAAAGTTATTTCTAGACTGTACATGCCTAATGCTCTTGCTGCTCTCAGATTATGCAAGCACTTGGTTAGCAGTTACACTTTTCAAGCTAGAAGGGACCTATGCACAGATTGATTTGAAGGCGGGCAACTTAACTCATGGACATTGCCAGTTGCTGAAATATGATATTGGCTTTATGGTACTTGTAAGTCAGATGGCCTCTGAAATCATTCAAAGTGGATGGTTAATAGCACAGCTTAATCTATGGCTACTCTGGACTAATATGAGTGCATATCATTTGTTTATGCTTGAGTGGCTGCTGTCTTCTTATAAGGAAAATGTGGAGTTAATTTTGGTTGCAAGCATCAAAGAATCTCTGAATTAGGTTTGACCATTGCTTCTGAATTTTGCTAATATCCCACTAGAGAAAGTCGAGCAATCACTCATGGCACAAATTCTTGGAGTTATGCCCAACTTTATTCTGAATCTGGCATGCGATTGTGTTGCTTGTTTGAGAGTTATGGGTTGTACTGAGGCAGTATATGCACTTAAGATAGTGTATTCAACTTATATATCTTGTGACAGTCATACTCCTTCAGTGCTGGTGATTCAAGTGTTTTTCATGCAATTTCCCAACTAGTCACCAATCAACAGTTTGCATGCAAGCTTGAAAAAGATAAAAATAGAACACTGAGCCAACCTCAATAGAAAAAGGTAGAAATCACATATCGACTGCCCACCTGAGTTCTAGCTCCTCTCCACCCTGCTGCAAGTCAGTGTAAAAACAACAGAGTATAGGCTCTAATCAGCATCATGAAATTCGCTAACCTTTCAACTGTCACAAGAGAAGATAAGTGACCTAAGAATAACATACCTGAAACACCTTGAGGCGATTTTGATGCCTTTCTAACCGATTTTGATGCCTGCTGCTTAACCTTCAATTGTCACAAATATAAGAAATTATAAGTTTGACCATTTGTCATATATGAGAAAATAAGAAATGATGACAAGGATAGTTTATTACTCTATTGTATGGCCATGCAATCGACAACCTATGAGCATCAGCCATCTTTTCCACACCAGGATAAGTGTGAGGCAGAGTTGTGTCCCTTTTCAATACATGATTCACAACCACTTCACAATATTGCTTTCCAAGAGCTACAGCTCCAATAATGGTTTTAGGATTTGTTGAAATAATTGTTCTAGAGCCACACGTGCATCAGATCTCACCACTTAATATAATATCACATTCATTCCAACCTAGGGTTGCACTATCTTTGCTTGTTTTGCTGCATCGGGTTGCACTTCATGGGTTGCATCAGGTTGGACTGTAGGAAGAACATTGTTGGGGATACACTGATGGGGTGAGGTTGCATGGGGCTGCTCTTCATGTGCTGCACCAGTGCTAGACTGTAGGGGTTGCATTGTTGGGAAAGCGGTGACTGGACAAGGGTGCATGGTGCTGCGCAACAGGGGTTGTATCGTTGGGGGTGCACTAATGGGGTGAGGTTGTATGGGTCTGCACTATATGGATTGCACTAGTTGAAAGCTCTAGTTTGGTTTTGGTTAATTGATGAAACCCTAAGTGCTAACCTAGTTTATCAAAGTGATTATGAGATAGGTAGCACTATTCCAAGTGGTGAAGCAAATGAAGATCATGACATGATGATGGTGATTCCATGGTGATGATCAAGTGCTTGGACTTGGAAAAGGAAGGAAGGAAAATAAAAGGCTCAAGGCGAATGTATAAGTGGTAGGAGCCTTTTTCGTTTCGGTGATCAAGACACTTAGCGAGTGTGATCACATTTAGGTTCGATAGTCATACTATTAAGAGGGGTGAAACTCATATCGAAATGCGGTTATCAAAGTGCCACTAGATGCTCTAACTCATTGCATATGCATTTAGGATATAGTGGAGTGCTAACACCCTTGAAAATGTTTGTGAAAATATGCTAACACACATGCACGAAGGTGATACACATTATGTTTGGCACTTGGGAGCAAGGGTTTGAAACTCCACTGGCGGAGTGTCCTCCCGTAGAGTGCGGACAGTCCGATGGTGCCATCGACGCTCTATACAGAAAAGACATGATTTCACAGAGTGCACCGGACGCTGGTCATGCAGTGACCGAACGCTGGGGTCCTGCGTCCGATCAGTAGCAGCAGTGAGCGCGCTGTCTTGGTCTTTTGACCGAATGCTGGCGCGAAGTGTGACCGAACGCTCAGGGCATGCGTTCGGATCAGTGCTGACGTACGCTGACATGGCGGAGCACTAGAGGAGACAGTGACTAATCAGACGCTGGGTGAGTCCAGTTGGGCACACGTCTGGTCATGAATGGAACCTTACTGTAAATGACCAGACGCTGGGGTCCCGTGTCTGGTCACTTTGAAGCAGCGTGTCCTGGTCACAACTTAAATGTACTGATGACCGTTGAGATTGGGCGATCAATGTTTGAAACAGGGGCCACGTGGCACACATCACACGACCGGACACTAGGGGTCTCAGCATTCGATCGATCTGACTAGCGCGTCCGGTCGCCCCGACAGTTTCAGGGAACAGAGAGCCAATGACTCTATTTCGTGGGGGCTTCTATTTAAGCCCCATGGCCAGCTCAAGCTCACCCTCTTGGTCATTTGCATAGACATAGCAACCTTGTGAGCTTAGCCAAAGCCCTCCCACTCATCTCCATCATTGATTCATCATCTTTGTGAGATTGGGTGAGAATCCAAGTGCATTGCTTGAGTGATTGCATCTAGAGGCACTTGGTATTCGTGTTTTGCTACGGGATTCACTTGTTTCTCTTGGTGGTTGCTGCCACCTAGATGGCTTGAAGCAGTGAGGATCGTCGAGCGGAGTTTGGTGATTGTCTCTGGCTCCGATCGTGGTGATTGTGAGGGGTCTTGTGCCTTCCCCGACGGAGCGCAGAAAGGTAACTCTAGTGGATTGCTCGTGTCATTGAGTTACCTCACTTGTGGGTAGGTTCTTGCCATGTCCTAATTGTGTGGATGAGGTTCGTGCAACACCTCTTAGCCGCCGAACCACCAAGTGTTGGTCGACACAACAGGAACTAGCGTGCCGGACAAGCACGTGAAGCTCAGGAGAAAAAATGGTTGTCTCTTGCACTTTGGTATTCTCCCGGTGATTGATTTAGTATTCATCTTGTGATTGGTTCATTCCTCTACACGGCGGTATAATCACCCTACTCACTCATTTATATTCTTGCAAACTAGTTGTAGCAAGCTCTTTAGTGTAGCTAGAATTGAGAGTTTGCTTTGTAGTTTAAGTTCATCTAGTGGAACTCTTTAGTGTAGCAAGTGTGAGAGCTCTTAGTGAGTAGTGACATAGAAAATTATGTGTTTAGTGATCATAGCAACTAGAATTGTTGGATAGGTGGCTTACAACCCTTGTAGAGCTAAAGCAAGTTTGCATTTCGCTATTTGTTATGCTAATCAAATTGCTCTAGTTGGCTTATAGATTTTTAAATAGGCTATTCACCCCCCTCTAGCCATATTAGGACCTTTTAAGTGGTATCAGAGCCATGGTCACCGTTTGATTGAAGGCTTAACAACCTCGGTGTCAAATTATAGCTCAAGTTGTGTTCAACCATGTGGGGGGCAAACCACCATTCTTTGATGGCACAAGCTATGATTATTGGAAAAGAAAGATGAGGATGTATCTTGGTTCAATCAATGATCAAGTATGGGATGTGATCGAAAATGACTATGCTATCATTGATCCTGACAATCTCACCAACCAAGACAAGACCAACAAGCAATACAATACAATGGCTCTCAACACCATATACAATGCCATTGATTCCAAGGTGTTTGAGCAAATCAAGGATTCTGAGAGAGCTAATGAGGTATGGAAGAGATTGGAAGAAACATATGAGGGCACACTAGAGGTGAAGAGTGCCAGGTTGTGTATTCTCAAGGACAGGTTGACAAGCTTCAAGATGAAGGAAGATGAGAGCATTCCGAAGATGTTCCATCGATTGCAAGTAATTGTCATTGATTTGAAGGCATTGGGAGAGAAGATCAAGAATTATGATGTCTCTTATCGGTTCTTGATGTGCTTACCTCCAAGATTTGAGATGTTGAGATTGCTTATCATAAGAGGAGGATTGAAGGAGACTACCCCTAACCAAGTACTAGGTGAGGTCATGACACAAGAAACATACCATGTGGAAAGGGAAGGGGTTGACAAGGATGACAAGAAGGAAGATGAAGATAAGAAGAAGAAGAGTGTAGCATTCAAGGCTAGCTCATCATCCAAGAACAAGGGCGAGTCCAAGAAAGAATCAAGTGATGATGATGATCTTAGTGATATTGATGATGAAGCCATGGCTCTCTTTGTGCATAAGATGGGCAAATTCATGAAGAAGGGGTATGGCGCAAGAAAGAGAAGAGATCACACCAAAAGCAAAGAATATGTGAGAAGATGCTACAATTGCAAGAGCCCCGATCATGTTGTAGCGGATTGTCCCTACAATAGTGACAATGATGAGGATGAAAAGAAGAAGCACAAGAAGGACAAGAAGGAAAAGAAGGAGAAGAGGATGACCTTCCAAAAGAAGAAGGGTGGAGGATATGTGGTCACTTGGGATAGTGATGTCTCTTTGGATAGTGATGACTCTAGTGATGATGGCAAGAAATCTATCAAGAAAGCACTAGCAAGCATCGCCATCAACAACAAGCCCTCCATCTTCGATACTCCATCGACATGCCTCATGGCAAAGCATACTAAGGTAAAATATGATGTGAGTGATGATGATGAATGTGAAAGTGATGCTTGTAGGAGTGATGATGATGATGATGATGATGATGAGGAGGAGGAGTACATCAAGGAGGAGCTCTTGGACATATGTGAGCAAGTGCACACTTGCATTGAGATGAAGAGAAAGGAGTGCAAAGAATTATGCAAGAAAGTCAAATTTCTTGAGCAATCCTTTGATGAGCTCAATGCCACTCATGAGAGGCTAATAGAAGCCCATGAGAAGCTTGGCAAAGCTCAATTTAAGCTTGAAAAAGCTCACTCCTCTCTCATTGAGCAAGTCAAGAAGTAGGAAGCCAAGAAGGAGCAAGTGATTGTGTCTTGTGATGTGGGACTAACATGTGATATTATTGATGAATCTTTTTATAATCCCATTGTAGTTGCTCCCACTAACCCTTCTTGTAGCACTTCAACTTCAACTTCACCTTTGAGTGATGGTCTCACTTGTGATGCCTCACTAATGGTGGAAAATGAGACCCTCAAGAAGGAGGTGAATGAGCTTACTCGTGCCTTGGGCAATGCCTATGGTGGAGATGTCCGCTTGCTAAAGTGCTTGGGTAGCCAAAGATTTTCTCTCAACAAAGAGGGATTAGGCTATACCCCCAAGAAAGGCAAGGCAGCCTTTGTCACTCCTAAAGTTAGCTTTGTGAAGGGCAATGGTCGGTTTTGCAATAGATGCAAGCAAGTTGGGCATATAGAGCAATATTGCAAGACTAACAACAATAAGCAATCTATTGTATCCTCAATTAAATTTGATTCTTGTTATATGCTTGTTAAGGGTTCCAATGGTGTGAAGGCTAAGTTCATTGGTACACCAATTGTGGGCCCTAAAGAAGAAGTCCATTTGGGTACCAAAGACCTTGGTAACTAACCTTCAAGGACCCAAGCAAGTTTGGGATACCTAAAAAGAATTGATCTTCTTTTGTAGATCAATTATAAAGTCAGAGGAAGGCATTGGGTGCTTGATAGTGGGTGCACACAACACATGACCGGTGATCCAAGAATGTTCAATTCAATCAATGAAAATAAGAGCAATGGGATTGAAAGTATCACATTTGGTGACAATGGCAAAGGCAAGGTCAAAGGGCTTGGTAAGATTGCAATATCCAATGACTTGAGTATTTCCAATGTGCTACTAGTAGAAAGCTTGAACTTCAACCTATTATCGATAGCTCAATTGTGTGATCTTGGTTTCAAGTGCATATTTGGTGTATCATAAGTGTAGATGGCTCTAACTTGATATTCAAAGGATTTAGATATGAAAATCTATACTTAGTTGATTTCAATGCTAGAGAAGCTCAATTGTCAACATGTTTGATCACTAAGTCTAGCATGGGTTGGTTATGGCATAGAAGGCTTGGTCATGTTGGAATGAAACAATTGAATAAGTTGATCAAGCATGACTTAGTTAGAGGCTTGAAAGATGTCACATTTGAGAAGGATAAGTTATGTAGTGCATGTCAAGCCAGAAAACAAGTTGGTAACACACATCCTAAGAAAAGCATGATGAGCACATCTAAGGCATTTGAGTTGGTGCACATGAACTTGTTTGGACCAACCACATACACTAGCATTGGTGGAAACAAATACGGATTTGTGATTGTGGATGATTTCACTAGATACACATGGGTGTTCTTTCTTGTTGACAAGAGTGATGTGTTTGCAATATTCAAATCATTTGTCAAGGGCATTCACAATGAGTTTGAAACAACTATCAAGAAAGTTAGAAGTGACAATGGTAGTGAATTCAAGAACACTAGAATTGATGAGTTGTGTGATGAATTTGGAATTAGACATCAATTCTCGGCCAAGTACACTCCACTAATCAAATGATCTTGTTGAGAGAAAGAATAGAACACTCATTGACATGGCAAGATCAATGTTGAGTGAGTACAATGCGAGTCATTCATTTTGGGCCAAAGCAATCAACATGGCTTGCTATTATAGCAACCGACTCTATTGTCACCCCATGATGGAGAAGACACCTTATGAGCTATTGAATGGAAGAAAGCCCAACATAGCGTACTTTTGGGTTTTTGGTTGTAAATGCTACATATTGAAGAAACGCACTAGATTGAAGCAAGTTTGAAAAGAAATGTGATGAAGGTTTCTTGCTTGGTTACTCCACTACTAGCAAGGCATATAGAGTTTGGAATTTGGCTAGTGGTACTCTTGAGGAGGTTCATGATGTGGAATTTAATGAAACAAATGGTTCCCAAGAGGAAGATGAGAATCTAGATGATGTAAGAGGTACTCAATTGGTCAATGCAATGAAGAACATGGACATTGGTGATATAAGGCCTAGAGAGGTGATTGATGTTGAAGATGACAAGAATCGAGTGCTCTCTAACTCAAATGTGCAAGCTAGTGGTTCTCATGATCAAGTTCAAGCAAGTACTAGTGATGACAAAGTGCAAGATCAACAAGTGGCTAGTTCATCATCTCAACCAAGTGATCAATCAAATGCAAGCAATCAAGTGCAAGTGCTTCAACCAACCAATGTTGCAAGAGATCATCCATTGGACACTATAATTGGTGATATTTCAAGAGGTGTGCAAACTATATCAAGATTGGCTTCATTTTATGAGCATTTCTCATTTGTGTCATCCATTGAACCTAAGAAGATAGACGAAGCTTTGAAGGATGTTGATTAGGTCAATGCTATGCATGAAGAGCTAAACAACTTCATAAGAAACCAAGTATGGGAGTTAGTTGAGAGGCCTAAGGATCATAATGTGATTGGAACCAAGTGGGTCTTTCGGAACAAGCAAGATCAAGATGGGATAGTAATAAGGAACAAAGCAAGATTAGTGGCTCAAGGTTACACTCAAGTTGAAGGTATTGACTTTGGAGAAACATATGCCCCGGTTGCAAGATTGGAAGCAATTAGGATCTTGTTAGCCTATGCTTGTACCTACAACATCAAGTTGTACCAAATGGATATGAAGAGTGCATTTCTCAATGGGTACATCAATGAGCTTGTGTATGTTGAGCAACCTCCCGGTTTTGAAGATGAAAAGAAACAAAACCATGCTTACAAGTTGAGAAAGGCTTTGTATGGATTGAAACAAGCACCAAGAGCATGGTATGAGAGATTAAGGGATTTTCTACTCTCTAAGGGGATTCAAAATGGGAAAGGTTGACACCACTCTCTTCACCAAGAAGCTTGGAAATGACTTGTTTGTAATGCAAATCTGTGTTGATGATATCATATTTGGGTCAACAAATCAAGATTTTTGTGAAGAGTTTGGTAAGATGACGGCAAGTGAGTTTGAGATGTCCATGATTGGAGAGCTTAGTTACTTCCTTAGTCTTCAAATCAAGCAAATGAAGATGGCACATTTGTGAGTCAAGGCAAGTATATGAAGGACATGCTCAAGAAATTTGGAATGGATGATGCTAAAGCTATTAGTACACCAATGGGGACAACTGGAAGCTTGGATAGTGATGCTAGTGGCAACATGGTGGATCAAAAGATGTATCGGTCTATGATTGGAAGCCCACTCTATATGACCGCATCAAGGCCGGATGTGATGTTTAGTGTATGTATGTGTGCTAGATTTCAAGCCTCACCAAGATAAAGTCATTTGAAGACAACAAAGAGAATATTGAGGTACTTGAAGCATACACAAAATGTTGGATTGTGGTATCCCAAAGGAGCAAGATTTGAGTTGATTGGATATTCAGACTCCGATTATGTGGGATGCAAAGTTGAACAAAAGAGCACATCGGGCACATGTCAACTATTGGGAAGATCATTTGTGTCTTGGTCATCAAAGAAGCAAAATAGTGTAACACTTTCAACCGCCAAAGCGGAGTACATTTTGGTTGGTAGTTGTTGTGCTCAAGTACTTTGGATGAAGGCTACTTTGAGTGACTTTGGAATCAAGTTCAAGAAAGTGCCATTGCTATGTGACAATGAGAGTGCAATCAAGTTAACCAACAATCTGGTTCAACATGCAAGAACAAAGCACATAGATGTCCGCCATCATTTCATAAGAGATCACCAACAAAAAGGGGACATTTGCATTGAGAGTGTGGGCACTAAAGATCAACTTGCCGATATCTTCACCAAGCCACTTGATGAGAAGAGGTTTTGCAAGATAAGGAATGAATTGAACATACTTGACTTCTCCAATATGTGTTGATGCACCCTCATTATATGACATGCCTCTCCTTCTAGCAAAGTAAGGTAAAGTTGATTGACATGTCATCCATCCATTGCTAAGGACTTGCTTAGTGCATCTAGTCATTCCTATCATGTCCTAGGCTCATTTATGAAAATCAAATGAATTTGATGCTTGTATGGTACCACTATTGCTTGTATGTTTGAAATGATCTAGTGGTAGCATATTACATGTTTGTGGGCTTGTAAACCTAGTGTTTGATCTAGAAAATAAGCTATAAGTGTTTAACTCAACATGGTACAAGATAACCCTTATTTGGAGGTGTGAAGAAGCTTGTCCTTGGATCAAACCGAGTTAAATATCTTTTGCAAGTGATCTAGATTGAACCAAATTGGGAAAATGATCCTCATTTCACATGGTTTCACCTCAACCTATCTATAATTTGAGCTCACCTTTTGTGCTAATTGTTGACAAAGGGGAGAGAAATTCACAAAGATAGGAAGAACAAACAAATGAAATGACATTGTAATGGGATCAATAAAAAATGCACACAAGTAGGGGGAGCAAGCTCATAAACTTGTATGTTGCATTTGAATGTGCATTTCATATATTTGCTTGCATGGCACAAGTTTTAAATTTCAATATCCATGCTTGTGTGGTGTATGCTAGTTATATGCTTGAATGGTGAAATGAAAAACTAGCATGCATAGGCTAAAGTAACTAGACTTATGTTCATTTTATGGAAACTAGACCCTTGCTTGTAATGTTGATCTCATGGGATATTCTAGTTTTTGTGTATGTCTAGTTACTAATGGTTCTAAGGATGATATATTGGTGCACTCCGATTGGTATCACGCTTCAAAGGTCCATCTCTTATACCTTAGCATCATTTGGTAGACATTGTCTCCTATATTTTCTATCTAAGCATATGTGCAAGCTTCACTCCAAACTCTTAGCACATATGTAGGGGGAGCAATTGCTACCATATGGGATTCATGAAACTTGTCCATATCCTTTTACACATGGTCAAATGCTTGGGCAAGCAACGTGGATTCAATTAAATCTCAATTCATATCTTTGTGTAAGGGTTGTCATCAATTACCAAAAAGGATGAGATTGAAAGCTCTAGTTTGGTTTTGATTAATTAATGAAACCCTAAGTGCTAACCTAGTTTATCAAAGTGATTATGAGATAGGTAGCACTATTCCAAGTGGTGAAGCAAATGAAGATCATGTCATGATGATGGTGGTTCCATGGTGATGATCAAGTGCTTGGACTTGGAAAAGAAGGAAGGAAAACAAAAGGCTCAAGGGAAAGGTATAAGTGGTAGGGGCCTTTTTGTTTTGATGATCAAGACACTTAGCGAGTGTGATTACATTTAGGTTTGATAGCCATACTATTAAGAGGGGTGAAACTCGTATCGAAATGCGGTTATCAAAGTGCCACTAGATGCTCTAACTCATTGCATATGCATTTAGGATCTAGTGGAGTTCTAACATCCTTAAAAATGTTTGTGAAAATATGCTAACACACTTGCACGAAGGTGATACACATTATGTTTAGCACTTGGGAACAAGGGTTTGAAACTCCACTAGGGGAGTGTCCTCCCGTAGAGTGTGGGTAGTCCGACGGTGCCACCGGCGCTCTGTACAGAAAAGACAGGATTTCACAAAGTGCACTGGACGCTGGTCAGGCAGTGACCGGATGCTGGGGTCATGCGTCCGGTCAGTAGCAGCAGTGAGCATTCTATCTCGGTCTTTTGATCGAACGCTGGTGTGAACTGCGTCTGGTCAGTGCTGACATACGCTGATGTGGTGGCGCACAGAGGAGACAGTGAGTGATCGGACACTAGGGTGAGTCCGATCAGGGCATGACCAGACGCGTCCGGTCACAAATGGAACCTTACTAGAAACGACCGGACGCTGGGGTCCTACGTCCGGTCACTTCGAAGCAGCGCGTCCTGGTCACCCCGACTTAAATATATTGATGATCGTTGAGATCGGGTGATCAACGTTTGAAGCAGGGGCCACATGGCACGCATCGCGCAACCGGACGCTGGGGTCTAGTGTCCGGTCGATCTGATCGGCGCGTCCGGTCGCCCCAACTTTTCAGGGAATAGAGAGCCAACGACTCTATTTCGTGGGGGCTTCTATTAAGCCCCATGGCCAGCTCAAGCTCACCCTCTTGGCCATTTGCATAGACATAGCAACCTTGTGAGCTTAGTCAAAGCCCTCCCACTCATCTCCATCATTGATTCATCATCTTTGTGAGATTGGGAGAGAATCCAATTGCATTGCTTGAGTGATTGCATCTAGAGGCACTTGGTATTCGTGTTTTGCTGGGATTCACTTGTTTCTCTTGGCGGTTGCTACCACCTAGATGGCTTGAAGTAGCAAGGATCGTCGAGCAGAGTTTGGTGATTGTCTCTGGCTCCGATCATGGTGATTGTGAGGGGTCTTGTGCCTTCCCTGGCAAAGCGCCGAAAGGTTAACTCTAGTGGATTGCTCATGTCATTGAGTTACCTCACTTGTGGGTTGGTTCTTGCTGTGTCTAATTGTGTGGACGAGGTTCGTGCAACACCTCTTAGCCGCCGAACCACCAAGTGTTGGTCGACACAACAGGGGACTAGCGTGCCGGCAAGCACGTGAACCTCGGGAGAAAAAATGGTTGTCTCTTGCACTTTGGTATTCTCCCGGTGATTGATTTAGTATTCATCTTGTGATTGGTTCATTCCTCTACATGGCGGTATAATCACCCTACTCACTCATTTATATTCTTACAAACTAGTTGTTGCAAGCTCTTTAGTGTAGCTAGATTGAGAGTTTGCTTTGTAGTTTAAGTTCATCTAGTGGAGCTCTTTAGTGTAGCAAGTGTGGGAGCTCTTAGTGAGTAGTGACATAGAAAATTATGTGTTTAGTGATCATAGCAACTAAAATTATTGGATAGGTGGCTTGCAACCCTTATAGAGCTAGAGAAAGTTTGCATTTCAGCTATTTGTTATACTAATCAAATTGCTCTAGTTGGTTTGTAGATTTTTAAATAGGCTATTCACCCCCCTCTAGCCATATTAGGACCTTTCACTAGTGGGGCTATGTTGATGAAACTGCATAGTATGGGCTGCAAGACTGCCTCCGTGCAAACAAATATTCACCCTCCTCGGGACATGCGTAATGGTCTTCATTATCTCCACAATCTTCATCTTCTTCGAAATGAGCATCATGATGATGTGCATCAACATTTTCTCTAGACCTTGGGCTCTACAAACAAATGGAAGCGATAATGAGATAAATCTGCATAGGGTATTAAGAGTCCAAAATAACTAGCTGATGTATTGTTATAGTATTATACCACATGGTGGAGTGAATTAGAACCATTATGTGACATGACTTCCATAAAATTTTGTCTTTCCTCTACATGCCTTTCCTCCTGCCTTTTCATTTGCTCTTCCAGTTCAGCTATGCGTTGTTCAGCTTCTTTACGGCCAAAACTTCCATTTGAAATCTTGTAGATGGGTAACACTTCAATCCTGCTATACCAACATCTTGAGGAGTTGGTCCTAGACCCAAAGCTCGCACACGCCCTCTTGGCTCCTTTGCACCACAAGCAGCAGCAAGTGCATCGCCCTGTTCAATTGTTCTTTCCTTCAACTCTGGGCAGGCTTCAACAATTTCTTTAAGTTTGTTCTACATGAATGGGAGATCAATGTTTACACACCATCATTATTAACTACCACAATTCAACAAAAAAGCATGAAAACTTACAATGATTAGTTCTACATTCTGTGTAGGAACACCATTTTTTCTTGTATGAGTTTTGATATATACTTCATCTCGTCGAGGACGGTGTCCTAGCTCATGACCCTACATTTAGTATAAATAATCTGTAGAAAATACCTATGTAAGATAGTGAAAAAGATAACTATACCAATTCATGTCTAGAACGAGCAAAGCTCTTGGTGCCTAATGTATGATGTATGGCCAACTTAGCACAATTCGCTTTGGCAATTTCCGTGCGAACCTAAGTGAGAAATTATTAGATTATGCACAAATAGATGTATACAAGTTCTACAAGCATATAATAAGATTTTAATATCAACAAGCCTTACTTCAAAGTCGGGAGACATCCAATGAGTTACAAGATATGCCCAATCACTGTCATTAAATCTATCACCATACATTTTCTTCAGTTGCTCATCTATTAATTTGTCATCAAAATACTGTTTTTTCAAATGTGCCTTAGAGTCCTTCCATTTATTTCCAGTAGTTTTTAAAACCCAATTCTTTCCATCAACATGAATATCATATTTAACTTGATTTTTCCATGGGAAAATACATAATCAGTTTCAATATAGGTCACTGAAGTTTCAAAACAGCATGGTTTTGTAGCAGAGAACAGCCATTGCACATATTGTAGTACAAAGAGAACACTTATTTTTAACACCAATTGCAGTTTTCTAGCAGATAACACCATAAATTAAGATTACAGCTGAAAACTGAATGCATAACACCATAAATTACATTTATGTCGTTCCAAAGTGCACTCTTCTTGTTAACATCAACAAGCCTCCAATCAGAACACTGAACTGATATCTTCCTCACCAAACAACCAATAACACTAGCAAACTCCCTAGAACGTGACCCTACAGGCTGACCATATTCATTAAGATTTATTTTCACTTTTGCCATATCAGGTGTCCTTGCAAATACTTCTTCCATTCTAGTGATACCCCTCCCTCCCCTTTTCTTGCGTGGGCTAGTCTGAACATCTGTAACAAGAAACTTTAAACATGAGAAACAACTAGAATGGCAAGATATGATTTTGCTGAAGATATAACAAAAGACAAGGAATAATACCTTCATTGGCACATAAAAAATCCCCATTTGGTTCACAATCCAGATCTTCATCAATCTCCTCATTTGCATTCTCAACAGAATTTCTTGGTGGCCTTGGGCGCAAATTACGGGCTTCCATTTCAGCAGCAACTGTGTGAGTTCTCTGCAAGTAACACGGTGGTATAATTAAATACTTGTCATGAAATATGCAAACACTAACAACAAAGTTCTTTATAACCTTTTTCCTTGTCTTAGGTTGATCATTCTGCTCTTTTGTCATCCTAGGGATATTAAGAGATTGTAGCTTCGCATCAATAATTGCAATGTTTGCATTCCTCTGCTGTTCATACATGTTGAGAAGGGCACAAGTATTGTTTCTTCTAGAGCTTGCCATTTTTCCTCCAGAAAAATGCCAAACAAATCAGCAATCACTGGGAAACAAATAAATCATTAATTTTTGCAAGCAAGCATTAGGAAAATTATAGCAGCAATACAATTTAAACAATACTTTCTTTCTCGAACCATTTTTAGATTTTTTTATCAACAATTACACCATCTAGGTTAGTTCTAACAGAAGGGATAACCCCATTAATAATATCCACAGTCACGGTGCCACTTAGATCAATCACAGAAGGCATAACTTGTCCATTATCATTATCGGTATGTTCAATCTCCAAATTATCCAAGTTATATGAACCACTAGGTGTTGATTGAACAGCAGCAGCCCTGCTCAGTATCAACCTGATCAGGAACGTAGTATACTTGAAGTGCTTGTGAAGCTAGAATGAAAGGGTCATCTGATATCTTTTCAGCTTGTATTGAATAAATGCTTAAAGTTGACACTTGTGGCCCCAAATTGATCAGTTTTTACTCATTTATCCTGCACACGGTTATCAACCCAATCACACATGAAAAGCACCACATTTCCTTTGTGTTGGTAGTTCAGTTCAAGAATTTCCTTTATAACACCATAATAGATTTTCTTTCCTATTATAATCTGATCATTATTGCCCCTCTCAAAGTTTGCTGACTCTGCAACTACAACAACCCCACTATTCTGAATAGCTCTACCCTCATCATAGGATTTTGTGTGGAACTTCATTCCACTTATGGTATAGCTACTATATTTCTGTGTAGTCATCATTGGCCCCTTCGCCAATATCTTAATCTCATCTGTTGCTTCCTCACTCATCTCTTCCACCTATGATTATGACAAATTTCTATGAATCTAAATATGAAATACATCTGAAGTTACATTTGCTGAGTTTTCTTCTTACTTACATGCAACCTAAACCACTCATGAAATGATTCATGATGCATGCGGTTGATGTCTCGTTTACTTCGAAGACCAATTGAGGATAGGTAGTGAGCATGCTTGCTGTACATACCATTTTATCAGTTTAGAATGTCTTAAGTAATTGATCATGTGAAATGTAAAAATAATTTAGATGCCTTACTCCAAGTATGGTCCTATATCGTCAAAGTTGAATAAAACATATCTATGAGCTTGCAGCCATGTCTTGTGGTCTATACTCATTGTGCACTTTCCAGCCAATCCTCGACCAATGGTACGAAAGAAAGGAATTGTGCTACAATCTTCATGGGTTAGAACTTGATAGCCAACTTGTCGGTGCAGAAAGTGACCAACACGTAAATATTTGTAGTTTTGTCGTATGTTGTGATCGGAGGTGGCCTAGCACTCAATGACACAGGGTTTATACTAGTTCAGGCAACGTGCCCTACGTTTAGTTTGAGTTGGTCGGTGACTTTATTCCTGAGCCTAGGTGCTCAAAGTTTGCAGTGGGGTTACAAACGAGAAGGAGAAAGATAGGGTGTACAAGAGGTCCGGTCGGACTCTGGTTAGAGGGACCGAGAGTGACGGGAGCTCCGCTATGTGCTATGTGAACTTGATCAATCTGAATCAACTTATCTGTTGGGAGAGAGTGCATCCCCTTTTATAGATGAAGGGAATGGCCTTACAAGTGAGAGGGAAGAGAGTACGTATGCTACTAAGTCTTGTTGCCCACACCAGGTGGGTATAGGATGATGGTAGGCGCCCACAATACTGTTGAATGTTAGATGCACGTGGGAGATTGTGTTGTCTTCTTCAGGTATGGCAGACGTCAGTGCCTGCCATACTATTGATGCCAAGAGGCATACAGTGGGTTTTACCATGTTCACCTAGTATGGTAAATGCCGGCGCCCACAACACTGTCGATGCCTTAGAGGCACGTGGGGGGATCCTTACCGTATTTGTCAGGTATGGGAGTTGATGGCGCCCACAACACTGTAGGGGAAAACATCAGCGTCTACAACACTGCTTGGGTTCTATCATGTTAGGGAGGTCATAGGGTACTGTCCTGCAGGTGTATAGGGTACGGTCCTCAGTAGTGCGGTTGACTTGAGTGCGCTTGCCTTACTTTCTCCGTCTGTTTCTTGGTCCTTACTGAGCGGACGTCCCCAGTCGATTGGTCCTAGTCGGCTCTGATTGCGCTAGTCGAAGAGGAGCTATAAGCAGGGATTCGACACATTCCCTGTTGAAGAAGCAGGTCAAAGTCGAAAGTGGTGTTGGGCCTAGGCGTTCCGGTCAGGAGAGGCCGTCCTGAAGGTAGGGCTAGAGACCGAAGCGAGCGCTCCTGGTCGAAGAGGTGGGCCGGAGTCAAAAGCGGAGCCGTTCCTCCTCGGCCAGGCCTTCCGGTCGAAGATTGGATCAGTCCTTCTAGGCCAATCAGTCTAGGTATTTGGGCCAGCCCATGAGTTGCGTGTTGCTCGCAATATTATCTGTTGGGCCGAGCCTTTATTGGGAAGCCGATCCATGAGGGACCTCGGGTTTATGAACTCGACAGGAGCCCCTGAGCCCTCGGGCGAATTTGGCTAGAATTATTTGGGGGATTTTTGTCTCGACGGCGGATGCGTGCGAGCAGGACCCGTGGGTATAGCCTCTGAGTCCTCGAGCGATTCGGGCAGAATTGTCTAGGGGGTTTTTCGTGTTGCCAGCGGGGGAAGTTTTGGTTTTGTCAGCGGTTGAGCGTGACCGCACCCGTGGGTGTAGCCCTCGAGCCTCTGGGCTGATTTGGGCCAAATCGCTTAGGGGGTTTTGTCAGTGGGCATGTGTGCGTGTGTGTTTTAGTCGAGATGGAGTCATCAACCAAGGTGTCATTGCGCAGCCAAGGCAGTTAGTTTAGGGATCAGGGGAGAACGGAGCTCATGGATCCTGGCGTCGGTGCAGCCCGTGCAGCCGAGGCAGTTAGTTTAGGGATCGGGTGAGACGGAGCTCGTGGATCCTGGCGTCGGTGTAGCCCACGTAGCCAAGGCAGTTAGTTTAGGGACTAGGCAAGACAGAGCTTGTGGATCCTGGCATCGGTGTAGCCCGCACAGCCGAGGCTGTTAGTTTAGGGATCAGGTTAGACAGAGCTCGTGGATCCTAGCGTCGGTGCAGCCCGCGCAGCCAAGGTAGTTAGTTTAGGGATCGGGCGAGACGGTGCTCACGGATCCTAGCGTCGGTGCAGCCCGCATAGCCAAGGCAGTCAGTTTAGGGATCGAGCGAGATGGTGCTCACAGATCCTGGTGTCGGTGTAGCCCGTGCACCCAAGGCAGTTAGTTTTAGGATCGAGCGAGATGGTGCTCGCGAATCCTGGCGTCGGTGCAGCCTGCGTAGCTGAGGTAGTTAGTTTAGGGATTGGGCAAGACGGTGCTTGTGGATCCTAGCGTCAGTGTAGCCCATGCAGCCAAGGTAGTTTTAGGTGTCTTGAGCCCCTAAGCCCCGTTGGGTTTGGTAGGGGTTGGTTTGAGTTTTGTGCATTACCCCGTTCTCGGTTTCTCACAATCGGAGGGGCTGAGCTTTGTCGCTTGCCTCAATCGCTTGGGCTTGAGTGACGCGCTCGGTGAGCTCGCTAACGGGTATGATCGAGTGGAATCCAGGGTCCGTCGTTCATGATGGGATCGGCAGATGCCTGGGTCATTCCAGAGACTGACCCAGGGGGCCCACTGGCCTCCCCTAGATGGAGATTCGATGGGTTTGGTAGAGGTTTAGGTTGAACAAGAAGATTGAGATGACCCTGTCTGCTTCGGGGCAGACTAGGCGAGCGCCACACGAGGCTCGTCTATGTTTTCTCCCCTAGCTCTGTTTGATGCGAGGCGGCCTTGAGCCCTTCATGGGCTGGCCTTTGAACCCTAGTCAGTCGTTGCTTATGTTGAATAAGGCAACTACCACTTCATGACGCAATAGGAGCATTGTGATGCATTTAGCCACATGTGCAATGCTTTAGTTCCCGAGCCCCTGGGCGATTCAGGCCCGAATTGTTCAGGGGGCACAGGCGTATAGAATGAATGCGTGTATGGATGTATGAATGATTATATATAAAGAAATAGTGGGGTTAGGTAATTTACCTTGATTACTCGAGTGACGGGGTTTGAAGAGCTTCAATCAGAAATGTCTGACCGGGATCCATGCTCGTCGTTTGTGATGGAGTCTACATGGCCCACATGGGGCATCCCTTTCCTCCTTACCTGTCTCTCGGCATTTTCTAGAGCCATTCGATTTAACTTTAGGGAGCCCGATGGTCTCTCTTGGGCGGAGATCCCGTAGTTGGGTCTTTCCAAGTCCCGCCTAGGAAGGTAGAGGGCCGCTTGCGTGTGGTGGCGCTTTGGTTCTTGCACCCAGTGTGCGGTAGTGGTGGGCCATACCCAGGCCATGTCTCGTCTGACCAGGACATCGTTCCGTCGAATCAGTGTGCATCCCATCGGTCAGGGCGCGTCCCATCGTTTCCCATCCGCATTGAATGGGGGAAGGGAGAGAGTTTTTTCGCTCTGATCCTTTGCCCTTCTTTAGCTAGTCATGTTTCCTCCTTAAATAGGGGAAGGGAGAGGGCTTCCCATCGCAGTCCTTTACCTATTCTCCAACTATTGCCTTTCCTCCTTCTTCCTCCTCACCGAGAGTGCCTGTATGCTGCAACGGTTCTGAAGTGAGAGAGAGGGTAAGCTAGGGGGAGGACTCACTAGATCCCTTTGTGAATCTAGAGCGCAATGTCGAGCTAGAGGCTACCCAAGGCGGTGCTGGCCGTCTCTACCTAAGAAGGGGCGACTTTCGCCGGAGGAGGTGGCGCATTGGATTCATCTAGTGAGGCCTTTTTCGGGATGGAGCCACGCGTGGACTCTTTCTAGTGGATCTTCATTGAGTGAGCTTTGTCAGAGGGGAAGTTGCCTAGGATTGTGCTGGTGGAAGGTTCCATGCCTACAACTACTCAGGTTGGCCAGTTCATAAAGTTTGATGAGATATCTTCTAGCCACAGTGGCCATACCTCAGCCGGCAGCATCCCTACCTAGGAGCTACCTCGACTGCATGAGAAGGTCAGGGGCTCCATGCACTTTTGTTGAGCATCTATGGGTGCGACGCCCTTGAGGTACCCATTGCGCTCGCCGAAGTCAAGGGAGCGGAACCGAGCAGGGGTCCTTGAGGTACCCATTGCGTTCACCGGAGTCGAGGGAGTGGAACTAGGCAGGGCCCATGGCTTCTCCTTTGGCATCAGCTGATGCCGCTGAGCGGCCACTAGTAGTATTTAGAGTAGAAGTAGTCAACAAATGTAATCATTAAGTTTGGGGGAGCCCCCCATGTGAATAGTTTTTTATATCAATGAATACATCAGTTCTGTTTTTGTGATTGAATCACTATCCTTTCTTTATTTTTTATCCTAGCATAGCTTTGTTTTTATCCTTTCTTTTTTGCACCTGCCCATTCGTTCCATAGGCTATAGCTTTTAAGAACCTAGGCATGGCCCGTGGGGCTCAGCTACTCGTAACCATAGGTCATGGCGGGGTGCGTTTGGTTGGGAGTAAGAACAAAGTTACGTAGGGTAATTAAAGGAATGGAATGCCCTTTTGTTTCAGGTAAAACGTTTTTACCATGTGATAGTAAAAAAGAAAGATAGTATTTAGGATTGTACCCTCATGGAGCCCCTGAGCAACCTAGGCTGAAAATGTTAGGGCTAGGGTGTTTTACAGGAGCAAGTGTTTGACTAGAAAGCGGTAAGACCAAAATTTAGGGGGAAAACGATGTAGCTATTCAATGTTCCAAGTGTTGGTGAGAATGTTGCCATTGTTGTCCTCTAGTCAGTAGGTGCCTAGTCAGATCACTTCAGTTACTATATAGGGTCCTTCCTATGGTGGAGAGAGCTTGTGTTTTTCCTTCGTTGATTGGGTCCTCCGGAGCATGAGATCACCGACTTCGAGCATCCTCCCCTGATCTTCCTTTCGTGGTACCTATAGAGAGTTTGTTGGTAGCGAGTGGAGCGGATGACAGTCGTCTCGTGGGCCTCCTCAAGTAGGTCGACTATGTCTTGCTGAGCCCCCGTGGCTCAGTCATGATCGAAAGCCTTCACTCTTGGGGCGCCATGGTCATGGTCGGAGGGCAGCACTGCTTCAGCTCCGTAGGCCAAGAAGAAGGGTGTGAACCCTATGGATTGGTTTGGGGGCATTCTTAGGCTCTAGAGGATCGCTGGGACCTCTACAACCCATCGCCCGGCGTACTTGTTGAGTCGGTTGAAGATGCGTGGCTTAAGTCCTTGGAGGACCATGCCATTGGCACACTCGACCTGACCGTTAGTACATGGGTGTCCAACTGAGGCCTAGTCAATTCTGATGTCATATCCATCACTTGAAATCTAGGAACTTCTTCTCAGGTAAAGTTAGTCCCATGGTCAGTGATGATATAGTTAGGAACACCAAACCGGTAGATGATGTCGAGGAAGAATTTGACCACCTCTTCCGAGCGGATGTTGGTGATGGGCTTAGCCTCTATCCACTTGGTGAACTTGTCGACTACTATGAGTAGGTGAGTAAAGCTGCTCAGGACCCTTTTTGAGGGGTCCTACCATGTCGAGGCCCTAGACCATGAATGGCTAGGTGATGGGGACGGTTTGAAGCTCCTGTGCCAGCAAATGAGTTTGCCGAGCATATAATTGGCATCCCTCACACCTATGGATGACAGTCCTCTGCATTTTGTAGTGTGGTGGGCTAGTAAAAACCTTGGCGAAAGGCTTTTCCAACCAGCGACCTCAGGGCCATATGATGTCCGCAGATCCTAACATGGACCTCGAGGAGCTAGCTGCTTCCCCTAGTTGGTGTGGATGCACTTCATGAGTACCCCCGATGGATTCCATTTGTAGAGTTTGTCACTGAGCACGATGAAGGTCTTGGTACGTCGAGCGATCCATTGGGCTTCAGTCCTTTCGGGTGGGAGAACCTCCTCGAGGAGGTAAGCAAGTAGCGGTGCTCGCCAGTCGGTTTGATCGAGTGCTAATACGGTGGCGTCAGTGGGTGATGTCGTCATAGAGGCACTAGGGTTGGAGCCCCCGAGCGCCGGCTTGGCATCGGGGTGTGTCTGGATCGGACCTTCCATGATGCGGGTAGATGACATGTGGAGATCATTGATGAAGATCCCGGTCGAAGATGGATCTTGCCTGGTGGCCAATTTTTTGAAGAAATTGACGGCATCATTGTCCTTTCGGGGGACATGATGCAACCTGATTCCCTAGAATTTGTCCTCGAGCTTGCACACCTCTTGGCAGTATGCTACCATGAGGGGGCTTTTGTAGGAGGACTCCTTCATGACTTGATCGACGACCAGCTCTGAGTCATTGCGAACGTAGAGTCACGTAGCACCAAGTTCGATGGTGATGCATAGTCCATTGATGAGGGCCTCGTACTCCATGGCATTGTTTAAGGCTAAAAAGTGGAGGCGAATGGCATAGCAGAGCCTACTCCTATCTAGGGGAGATCATAACCACTCTAGCCCCTGAGTCGAGCGCCATGATAGACCCATCGAAGTACATTGTCCAGTACTCGTGGGTGACGTCTAGGGTCGGATAGCTGGACCTCCATCCATTCGACAACAAAATCTGCGAGACCTTGAGACTTAATGGTAGTACGGGGGATATACTTGATGTCGTGGCCCATGAGTTCGAGTGCCCACTTGGAGATCCAGTCCCATGGCATCGCGGTTGTGGACGATGTCTCCTGAGCGGGTATGAAGTGATGATCGTGACTTTGTGGTCGGTGAAGTAGTGCAGGAGCTTCCAGGTCACCATCAACACGACGTACATGAGTTTCTACACCTAGGGGTACCAAACCTTGGGGTCGGTGAGTACTTCATCGATGAAGTACAGTGGCCACTAGACCTTAAGGTGGTGTCCCGACATCTCCCTTTCGACGACCAGGGCGGTGCTTACCACATGGTTGCTGACCGCGACATAGAGGAGGAGGGGTTCTCCCCGTTTAGGAGCGACAAGGATTGGGGTCAATGTCAGGGACTGCTTTGAGGCTCTCCAGAGCTTACTGAGCTTCCTCAGTGCTAGGCAAAGGCATCCATCTTTTTGAGGAGCTTGTAGAGTGGCATCCCCCATTCGCCCAGCCGAGAGATGAATCGGCTCAGGGCAGCCTAGACAGCCGGTGAGCCTTTGCACACCCTTAACATTGCGTATAGGGCCCATGTTGGAGATGGCCAGTGATCTTTTCAGGGTTGGCCTTGATATCATGCTCAGACACGATATATCCTAGCAGCTTCCCCTTTGGAACCCCAAAAACATATTTCTCAGGATTCTGTTTACACCAGAATTTGGAAGGAGGATCTCAGAAGCTCGAGAGCTCCCAAAATCATGTCAGCAAGGAATCAATTGCATGCAGATCGAAACCAGCTGATTCGGATGTAGCACTAGAATCGGCTTTCTTCAAATAGCGCCAGTAGATAACAACAGAGGCTATGATTGCCGCTAGGACGAGACATGCTAGACTCTACAAAAAGGGAAAGATTAGAGTCCAAGTTATCTTAAATTAGGAATATTTTCATTATGCCAAAGATTAGTATTGAGTCATACTCGAATATGGTTCGTTTTAGGCTCCGGGTATAAATACTAAACCCCGGCTATTGTAAAAGGACAACAATCAATCAAATACAAGTTAATTACTTTTTTCGGCTCCGGCCACCCCTTAGGAAGTAGGAGTAGAGTAGATCTCGGCTGAGTTCTTCAGCGAGTACGGCTGCATTGATCCGGTCGACCTCCACTGCTTGTCTGTAAGTACCAGTCATGGTTTATACCTCTGTTCGTATGGCTGTATCGATCCGGTCGATCCCCACTATGACTCTAGTATAGGCTAGTTATCGACTCTTGTCTAATTCAAGTATGTCCTGTGTGATTCTGCCTCACACCCCACTGCTTGAATTAGATCAAGGTCAAGTTATCGGCTCTACATTAGTATGGCAGTCTTTGGTAGATTCATTAAGTTACCGATATTGCTTATCGCTTTCATCGTTTGTTTAATTACAGTAATATCACTTTGCCCGATTGAGATTGATCTGGATCGGCCTTATATCTTGTTTAACTCATCATTTTCTAATTTAAAGTTAATCTAATCTACACCTTAAATGATGAATTATGCTTTTATCGGCTGTTTTACATCAATCTTAATCAGTGCATAGCATGCGGTTAAGGCATGTCCGATCTCGAGTAGATCTATTGGTTAATGAAAACCGTTCCATGGCCTGTCATCATGGCCTATGGGATTTTGCCTCTCACCCCACTGTTGGCACCATGGAGTGGGGATCGTTAGTTGGTAGACCCATTCCTGAGGAGGCATGACCTTAACTGTGTGCTATGCCTGAATCAGGCTGTTTAGCCGATATCAAGTGCTTTCAGAAACAGTTCACATTACGAGATCATTGAAGTAGAGATAAGTTGAAAGATATGTTAGCCCCATGATCTTATTATTGTATTACGGCCTGCATGATTCTGCCTCATGCCCCACTGATATTAGTAATGAGTTAGGGTCGTCGAGTCTATTGTTGTTACTACGGCCTGTATGATTCTGCCTCATGCCCCACTAGTCATGGCGATGGATGAGATCTAACATGTTCATTAGATTATCTTTATTAAATGGTTAAGTGGTATTGAATTGTCTCTTTATATAAAAAGGAGTTCGGTTACTTGTAATCATTGGCTCAGTATAAACCGATCATCATTGATATCTTATTGCCATTGATTAATATTTGCTTAAATAATATTTATCCTTAATGATAACCGATTCTTCTTATACGAACCCATGAGCTTTAATCGATTTATTCTTATGAATATGCTGGAATCGACTATTTAGTTGATCTCCTCTCATATCAGCTCTCAGAGCCGCACATTCAGAACTGTCTAGCAACATCGGCATGTTCTGCCCTTAATTACTGATGAGCTTTCTCTCCTTGTCAATTACAGGGTCAAATTGACTGGCACAGTCTCGGGAGGAATTGCGTAGGATTGACCACCCTTGCGCTGAAGCTAGGCGGATCTGCTCCATCGAGCAGACCCTTCTGGATTGCTGCATGTGTCCTCGGCATGGAGATGAAAATTTTGTGTCGACACACGTTTCTGGCATGCCCGATGGGACCCAACAATCGTCATGGTGGCTCACAACAACGACAACATCCTTATGGTACATTATGAAGACCTACCTGATGAAGATAAGGATACCATCAGCAAAGCTACAGAAGAATTTTAGAAGAAGTGTTTGTTGTTCTACACCAAAACACGTGACAGCACAATTATTCAGAAATTTCACTATCAAGAGTTCTACTACATGGGCAGACAGATACAGTCGAAGCTGAAGATAGGTGTTTCTTTACGGAGGCCATAGACAAATCTATTCATGATGCCATATCAAGCCGCAATGAAGCTTTCATTGACGCATTTCACAACACCATGAAAGAGGCGATTCATGGAATTCCAATTGGTCAGGTTGGATTGACTTGTTACAACATTCTAGATCCGTCAACTCAAGGGACTAATCAAGTTAGTTCTAGCCATCAAGAAGCAGCACCAGCTGATAATGGTGACGTCCAGACACTTCAAGGTTCATCTAAATAAACTCCAGATACTACTATGAATCAGATACAGTACAATCCTGGACCGTCAATATAGCATGTGCAACAGCCTGGCGGGGCAATGTCAGAATCAGGTTATCAATTTTAGCACATCAGGCCACATACCGTCGTCGGCTCAAAAAATAGCACCATCGATTCAAAGGATCCATAGAGATATAGATCCTTATGTCTATAATCAGAGACTTCAAGCAGCGAGCCAGCAAAGGACCCAATAGATTGAGATTCCACAAGGCTATCACTATGGCACAGATTATAACACCCTCCATATGATGTCCAAATCTAGGATATCAAGGCACGTGGGATTTCAATCCACAAATGGGTCAGCAAGTACTGAGAAACTCAAATCCGCAAGCTGACTGAGTTGCTGCTGAAGGTGACTGAGATGATGAAGAATCAGTTCAGTCTAAAGCCAAAGGGGCTGACCTTTTCTTACAAACACCCATATCTAGAATGGTATTATTTGGTCGCTCTTTCTACAAATTACAGGCTCCCAGAGTTCGCCAAGTTCAACGGTCAAGACAGTACAAGCACAATAGAACATGTCAGTCGGTATCTTACACAATTGGGTGAAGTGTCAGTTGAGGATGCCCATCGAGTTCGTTTCTTCTCCTTATCCCTATTAGGGCCAGCCTTCACTTGGTTTCGTCACTACCAGTCAACTCTATTGCTAATTGGGCTGACCTAGAAAAGAAGTTTCATACATATTTTTACACTAGGACTAGAGAAAATAAGATAACTAATTTGACAACCATGAGATAGAGGACTAATAAATCGGGCATTGAGTTTCTTCAAAGATTCTGAGAGACTAGGAACTTGTGCTTCTCATTGAACTTGGCCGATGATTAGCTAGCTGTTTTAGCTATCCAAGGAATGTTACCAATGTAGAAAGAAAAGCTGCTAGGACAAGAATTTGGCAACTTGGGTCAATTGGCTCAACGAGTAGCAGCGCTCAATAGCCAATTCCTAGAGTATGCGCAGAGATACCTGATTCCAGAAGAGTACCACCATAGCCGAAGCTTACGATCCATACTCAGCAGATGATAGCTATGAAGATGAAGAAGAGGAGGTTGCTGTAGCTGAATGGAATTGGGGCAAGAAGACAGTAATGGTGCCAAATCCTTAGGGAAGAGGAGTCGAGGAGAGCTATGACTTTGATGTCACAAAATCAGACAAGCTCTTTGACTTCTTACTTGAGAAGGGCCAGATCAAATTGCCGGACAATCATGTTATGTTCCCCCCTGAACTATTGAAGAATAAGAAGTTCTACAAGTTTCATAATGCTACTTCTCAATCCACCAATGAATGCAGAATTTTCCGGCAGCATATACAGAGGGCTATTCAGCAAGGAAGGCTCAAGTTTGATACACCTCGGAAGATGAAGGTGGATGATAATCCTTTCCCAGGAGATCAAAATATGGTTGATGTTGGGCTATTTAAAGGAAAAACTAAGGTCCTAACATCGGCCATATCGAGAGAAGCTGGAACAGTTGATCCCAAGATGCAAATATTGGCTGATGAATACAGAGAGATTAGAAAATGTCATAATCAGTAGAGGAGCCAATATGAATAGGGGAAACTGTCAAAGGATGGAGCGACAAAGCCGCGAGTCACATCTTGGATCATATTAAACAAGTGGCAGCGGTAGAGGAAAAAAGATTATCAACGATGATTAGAGGATCAAGAATACTAGCGTCAACTGGAAGAAGAGAGGTATGAAAGGAAGCGAGCCGAATCACACTGGAATTGTACTTTCTTCAGATACCAGCTGGAACGAAGGTTTGAAATTGCCTACCAGACATAACTGTCTAGAATGCAGCAATCAATATTGGAAGTTTAGGCAATCTCAAGTCAACCGCCAGTCTATCCATGCCTAGGATGCATATCATCATAATAACATGGATCAGTACTTAAAAAATAAAAGTATTCATGATCGACTAGGAAAAAGAGTTGTTGACCAAGACTGGGCTGATCATGAAGAAGGAAGCAACTAGAGGGAACATGTTTGGTAGGAAGGCTAATGGTGCCCTAGAGGTTTAACAAGAAGCCAGAAAAGAAGAGTCAATGCCTAAGGAATAAGGAGATGGAATAGGCTCAAGCCATCTGGTAAAACTCAAGTGTGGCGTACCAAGCAAATAGCTGATAAGAAAGAATCATCGGCTAATATCCAAATGACTTTTCTGTTGCCATCAGAATTTAGAGCTCCAGACAGATCAGGAAGTTTGCTCAGACTTCAATGAATCAGAGTATGAAGAGATGGTTGCCAAGTTGATGGGTACACACCAAGTGATATTTGATAAGTCAATCAAACATCGACACTTGAAGGCTTTATACATGAAAGGTTTTGTTGATGGGAAGCCGATGAACAAAATGTTAGTGGACGGAGGTGCTTCTATCAATCTTATGCCTTACACTACTTTTTGTAAGCTTGGCAAGGGACCAAGAGATTTGCTTGAGACCGACATGATGCTTAGAGACTTCAGAGGGAATACATCTAAGACCCGAGGGGCAATAAACATCGAGTTGATAATCGGGAGTAAAACTCTGCTCACCACGTTCTTTGTCATCGATGGAAAAGGCTCATATATTTTACTCCTCGGTCGTAACTAGATTCACACAAACTGTTGCATGCCATCAACCATGCATCAATGTTTGATTCAATGGCATGGGGATGATGTCGAGATGGTTCGCGCTGATGAGTCTATGAGCATCGCAACAAGCCGATCCAGTGTTTTGGGAATTAGGAGACTTCAAATGCCTTTCTGGCAAAACATGGGAAGGAGGCTTCATCGGGATTAATAATGAAGGCCAACAGCCGGTTCAAGCAATCGGCTCTAAAAGTTTGTTTTAATCAATAATCGTGGTGTCGCATCGGCCATTGAGTTATGGAAAAATAAACATTGAGTCTTGGAAATGGGTTTGGGCCGACGTATGTGAATGCTGAATCAAAGTGTAGGGGAACCGGTCGTACGGTGTTTATGGTGTGGACAATAAGGTCCCTCTAGATAATCGGTGAGAGATAGTAAATAGAGTGTAAATAACGGTATGTACATTACTCACAGCCGGGTTTGAGCAGAGAGTTTGCTCGAATGAAGCGTAGGTGCCTCATCGTTGAAGTCATCATGCGTCCCAAAGCCGATGGAGAGCGCACCTCCGACTGGGCAGCCAGAACGAGTGCCTCCTCACAGAGGTGTAGTATGCCGAACCAGTCGGCGACGAAGTCTAGGCTTCCAAAGAGGAAGGCCTGGGACAGCTTCGAAGACGGGTGGAACCCACATCCCAATGGGGGAAGTGCAGGGAAACTCTAGTGAGCCGAAGCGAAGTCGTATCGCTTGAGCCTACCATGGCGAAGGTGGCTAGAAAAATGGGCCATCCGATGACCAAAGGGTGTTGAACGTACTAGCGTCTTCCCCACAGGCGGCGCCAACTATCGGTGCAGAAAGTGACGAACACATAAATATATGTAGTTTTGCCATACATTGTGATCAAAGGTGGCCTAACACTCAATGACACAGGGTTTATACTGGTTCAGGCAATGTGCTCTACATCCAGTTTGAGTCAGGTCGGTGACTTTATTCCTGAAGTCCCAGGTGCTCGAAGTTTCAGTGGGGTTACAAACGAGAAGGAGAAAGATGGGGTGTACAAGAGGTCCGGTCAAACTCTGGTCAGAGGGGCCGAGAGTGACGGGAGATCTGCTATGTGCTATGTGAACTTGATCGATCTGAATCAACTTATCTGTTGGGAGAGAGCTCATCCCCTTTTATAGATGAAGGGGATGGCCTTACAAGTGAGAGGGAAGAGAGTACGTATGCTACTAAGGCTTGTTGCCCACACCGGTGGGTACAGGATGATGGTAGGCGCCCACAATACTGTTGAATGTTAAATGCACTGTGGGAGGTTGTGTTGTCTTCTTCAGGTATGGCAGACGTCGGTGCCTGCCATACTGTTGATGCCAAGAGGCATACATGGGGTTTTACCATGTTCGCCTGGTACGGTAAATGCCGACACCCACAACACTATCAATGCCTCAGAAGCACGTGGGGGAGCCTTACCGTATTTGTCTGGTATGGGAGTTGATAGGGCCCTACAACACTGTAGGGGAAAATAGTCGATGCCTACAACTACTGCTTGGGTTCTGTCATGTCAGGGAGGTCGCAGGGTACTGTCCTGTAGGTGTACAGGGTACGGTCCTCGATAGTGCGGTTGACTTGAGTGTGCTGTCTTACTTTCTCTATCTATTTCCTGGTCCTTACCGAGCGAGTGTCCCTGATCGGTTGGTCCCAGTCGGCTCTGATTGCGCTAGTCGGAGAGGAGCTGTAAGCCGGGGTTCGGTGTATTTCTGGTTGGAGAAGCGGGTCGGAGTCAGGAAGTGGTGTTAGGCCAGGCCTTTCGGTCGGAGAAGCCATCCGGAGGCGGGCTAGAGACCGAAGCGAGCTGCTTCTGTCGGAGAGGTGGGCCGGAGTACAGAAGTGGGCGCCGTTCCTCCTCGGCCAGGCCTTCCGATCGGAGATTGGATCATCCTTCTGGCCTATCGTCTAGGTATTTGGGCCAGCCCATGAGTTGCGTGTTGCTTACAACGTTGTCTGTTGGTCCGAGCCTTTGTTGGGATGCCGGTCCATGAGGGACCCTAGGTTTATGAACCCAACACAATTTGAGTTGCACCATGTAGATAGTGAGCACAAAGTGTAAGGCACTCAGTGAACATAGACCACTCCATAATTGATCCCTCAGGGTGACTTTTTGTATGAACATATGCCTTTAATCTCATTAGATATCTATATGCAAAAATAAAAGGCAAAGCAAACTGATAATGTTATAAAACATTAGCTACGAAATTATGTTAACTATGTTACAGTATTTATATGACCAAGAAAATTACCTCTCTACTGGCCACATGCTACGAAAATGGATAGGACCAGCTATTCTTGCTTGAGCAGGAAGATGTACCATCAAGTGTACCATAATATCAAAAAATGATGGAGTGAATATAGCCTCAAGAAGGCTCATGGTTTCAGCTATATCAGCCTCTGGACTATCCATATCACTTCTTCGAATGACAGGTGAGCAAAGCTTCTTGAAAAAATTACTTATACGAATCGCTCCTGCACTAATCATTTCAGGCAATATTTTTCTCACAGCAAGGGGCTGCAAGTGTTGAAGAATAATATGGCACTCATGACTCTTTAGCCCAAATATTTTTTTCTCATTAACATGGATGTTGTGTCGTATATCAGATGCATAACCATTAGGAAACTTGACCCCTTTTAGTATTTGACAAAATAATTTCTTCTCATCGAGACTCATTGTGTATGGTTCAGGTGGTAAATAAAATTGGTCATCAACTTCAACAGGGTGAAGATCTAGACGAGAATTCAAATTGTCCTTGGACTTTTCAGTGGTGCCCAGGAATGTGTTAATTAAGCTTTCACTCATATTTTTTCCTATGTGCATGACATCAAAATTATGTCGCAGCATCAAATCTTTCCAATATGGAAGTTTGAACCTAATAGATCTCCTTTTGAAAATTACTAAGGGCTCCTCTTCCTTCTGTCTTTTTCTTGTTGGTTGCTTCCTAGATGGATCCTTGCCAAAACTTGTACTAAGATCCTTAGTGCAGTCCAAAATTTGCTCCCCAGAAAGTGGTGTAGGTGCTGGCCTAAACTCAGTTTTACCACCAAATTTATCAGCATCAAACCTAAATGGGTGGTTTTCATCCAAGAATCTACGATGATCCATATAGCAAGTCTTCGTACCATTACGAAGTCTAAGTGAACATGTAAATTGGTGGCAATCAGGACATCCTGCTTCACCAGATGTGGTAGACCCAGGCACATAACCTAAACCTAGGAAATCTGAAATAGTCCACAACACCGCCGCCCTCAACTTGAAGAACTCGCCCCTTGAAGCATCATAGGTTCTAACTCCATTTTCAAACATATCTAACAAATCATAAATAAGTGGCTGTAAAAAGACATCCATATCACTACCCTGGGCCACGTTTACCGGGAATGAGCAAAGAAAGGATGAAATTTGACTGCTTCATGCACATGGAAGGTGGGAAATTGAGTGGAATACAAATACCAGGCCAAACCTATAGCTAACCTTGTTCATTCTAAATGGATTAAACCCATCCGTGGCAAATGCTAGACGGATATTTCGACTATCTGTAGAAAATTCTAGATGCTTCTCATCAAAGTCCTGTCATAGAGGTGAATCTGCAGGATGCCTTAGTAGACCATCCTTTTTTCGGTCCTCATCATGCCATCTTGTTAGACTTCCTGTTTTAGAGGATAAAAATAACCTTTGGAGTGTTTTCTTTATAGGAAAGTAGCGGAGAACCTTCCTAGGAACCTTATACACATGTCTCCCATCTAGACTCTTCCTATCTGATTTCCATCGAGAAACCTCACATTTTGGACACTCATTTAAATCCACATTCTCTTTCCAGTAGAGAACACAATCGTTTGGACAAGCATGAATACTATTGTAACCAACTCCAATGGATTTCACCAATTTCTTAGCTTCATGAAAGTTTCTAGGTAGATTTGAACCCTCAGGGAGTGCATCATTAAGTAGATCTAGTAGTAGGTTCATAGATCTATCAGACCATCCTCCAAGGAGTTTGATGTGGAGCAATCTAATTAGGAACCTTAGCTATGTATATTTCTTGCAATTTGGGTATAGCTCTTTGCTATTTTCTGCTACTAACTTTTTAAGGGCAACTAGTTCAGGACAAGTCTCCAAAGTTGAACTATTGTCTTCAAAATCTCCTCTATCATCTAGACCAGCAGGTAAGTCTCTAAGCAAATCAGATATTTCATCATCCTCACTAGAATCCTCTATGACCTCAGCAGCATCACAATTCCCATAATTCATAGAAGAGCTAGCTTCTCCATGTAAGTTCCATGTTCTATACCCTTTTAGAAACCCATCACATATCAAGTGCTCACGGACTTCACTTGCCTCTTTCCAAAATGAGTTTACACACTTTCTACAAGGGCATAATATCTTGCTACCTACTGCAGAATTACTAAAAGCAAAAGCTAAGAAACCGTTCACTCCTTGCAAATATGTCTTGGTATGCCTATGTGAAAGTTTTAGGTTAAATACCATTTGACATGTATATATAACTTTCAATATTTGTAAAGTAATTGGTTTTTACCTAGTATTATCATCAATCCATGTTTTATCCATGTTCAACCTTCACACAACCAGATTTCAATATGAAATAAAAACATATCATAAGCACTGAAATAGTCGCATACTTCCACAACATCAAAAAAGAGATCAACAACTAGGGAAACAGAAACCTACCGATACAAACAAGTAGAGCTGCTGCCAAGAGCACGTTCAAATGCCTTCCCAAGGTGTCCAACTACACGTGGAGCAGCTGCAATTACAATATGGTGAGGTCAGACTTGGCTGGTATATACCAACAAGTTCAGAGAAAATTGGTACACGCCATAGTATATAAGTCTCTAGACTGCAGTCTCTCTGAGTGTCCCAACTTCAATTTATAAGTCACTCTTTATCAATTAGAGGCTAGATGAATCATTTAGTTCCTGCTTGCCTGAGCTCAGTTTATTACTTCAAACAAGTCTGTATCTCTTCCAACTAAGAATTGCATAAATGGCTGGTGGCTACGCTGCAGTGAATGGGTTTATGCTAACAGTTCTATCCACACATCTATAAGCATTTGCAACTAGAAGCTTTCATCTGCATAAATCATGGGACCCGAGTCTGAATTTGAGCAGGTAGAATCATTCTTCGCTAATACTTATTGTTTCAGGGTGCATAGTCATCATCTCTTGGAATGGTAGCTCATATTGATGTGTGGGTGAGAGGAATAGATTAATGTTTGGTTGCTTGGCCTCAGTTTCCTTTAAACAAGCTTGTGTATAACAGTATTACAATTTCTATTCTTGTTAGTTTAGCTGGTATGATTAATTGATAAGAAACAAAATCCAAGGACAAGCATCATGCTTTCTTCATCAAGCAAATAGGTGAAAATTAAACACGTTCTAATTAGCAAGATACTAGCCTTGATGCATTCGAAATAATAAGTCAACCATGTATGGGGATAAATTGCATACTTCCATTCAAGCCACACAAAAATCACTGACCATGCTATTTTTTACACAGTATATATGTGCAATCAAATGCAGGCGACATTGTTCACACAGGGTTCCATCTAGTCTAAAAAAAACAAGTAACGCCTCCATGCTAACCTGCTGTGCGTGCATCCAAGGAAGCCTGGGAAAGGGACCAATGTCGAGAGGGGATAGGAGGGGAAGGGAGCAGCGGACGGGATGGAAGGGAACCAGTACCTGCTCGGGGACGCTCAGAGGGGGCAGCGGCTGCGACGACGGGCCGGGTGGGGACGATGGCTGTAGTGGCTCGGGTGAGTACGGCGATACCGATGACCGCGCAGCGGGGACGGCGGCCTAGACGACGGTCACGATGGCTTGACGGTGTCCGCGACGGCGGGGACGGTGAGCTCGTGGGCAGCGTTGGTGAAGAGGTGAGATGCGGGTGGCACGGACGGAGGTCGCGGGCGCCGACGGGGACGGCAGCGGCGGCAGCAGCCCGGACGAGATGCACGCTGCTGTGCGAAATGATGTGAGCAGCTGGCGGCTGCTGGGTGGGTAATAGTGCTGGAGATAGGGTTTTGGGTGGCACTGACTGGTGGGCCGCACTAATTTTAGTGCGCGAGTGGGCTGGGCTGAGCGCGCCAAAAAATGAAAATGGGCTATAGCCACCAATCGTTTGACTCTAGCATTTGATTTTAGCGACCGATTGTTTGACGTAACAGGCTAAATATATGTAGCGACCGATGTTCCGTCAATACATGTAAAAATAGCGACCGATGATTTGTTACAAATTTATAGCGACCGATGGTTGGATGTTAATATTACGTTTTAGCTACCATTGTCTGACGCTACAGATTGGTTGTGGTATAGTGACATACGTTTAAAACAACTGAAATATTTGAAATATACACTTGCAACACACGTGTATAGATTGCAACAATGCAACACCAGATCTACTTTTACAACATCCAGATAAAACATATGTAACATAAATCTAAAACGCATGAAACATACAGTTGCAACATGTGCTCATCTACTTGCTGCCGCCCAATGAAGGCTCCTTGATGCGGGCGGCGCACAGCGCTAGACATGGACGGGGTTCACGGCACGAGGCGGGTCCGACGTGAGGCGTAGGGCCGCGAGGTGCAAGGCGGGTCTGTCCCGGTAGAAGTGTCCAGATTTTTTTTTAATAAAACGGAGAAGGCGTGAGGGGTGTTGGTCCAGTCAGACCTGATCCGCGGGCTCAACGAAGGCGCGTGTCCCGGCCACTCGGTAGAGAGTATTACCAAAACAAAAACCGTCCAAATTTTTGGGAGACAACAATAAGAAGCAACATGGTGCAACGCTCAATGCACAGTTGCACATGGCCCATAGAGTTCAGCCACGAAGTATACAAATAAAAAATATTTTCAAAATAAAACATGCATTGCCCAATTTGAAGCGTGGGTCGGAATTAGGCCTTTTTTTCAGCAATACTTTTCAGAGAACTAACAATGTTTTCCATTAAAAAAAATCAGCATAAGCTAAATTTCAGCGAAACGAATGGGGCTAAGTCTACACAGAGGTGCATGCATGTGCATAATGGACTTTTTCACCTACTTGGCACGAGGTGCGTCGTCGCTCGTCGCTCGTCGTTTGCGAGCTCGGCGATCCACTGGAACGGTACGATGTCCCGAGCGCTGACTCGCTCGTGATCATCGTTGATTCATCGGCCTCGTCTATCTCAGCCGATCCTATCCCGTCGCCGGCGCGGATATGACGCAACCTGGATCACAAGTTGCTGATAGATCGGCCGGCGTCGCAGCATGCCAGCATGCACATGCAGCGCGCGCGTTTCCAGTCAGGCGATTTCAGGAGCGCGCGTATGCATCCAACGTCAGGCACACACAGACCGGCAAATTCATATGAGGACGGAGAGTATTTGCTAGTAGCTTGCAGCGAGCGACCGACATGTCATCAGAGACAACGCGATCTAGTAGTACTGCAGCGCAGCTAGCTGAATGCCTGAATGCATGATGGTATATTGGCAGCTTCTGGACAACCGATGGCACAGCCAGGTAGTTGCACCTCTCACTCTCGGTTGGGATCGCCGACAAGTTCCGTGGGGAGCCAGACCTATTAGCCGCTTACCGAGATTCCGAGGGCGAGTTTTACCTGGCTGAACTTTTCACACGGCGACGATAATGATTTTTTTAAGAGTACATTGATCCCGCTAGGCTTTGCGGGAGCGGCACGGGCCGTGGGAACAGAGCCGCCGCGCGCCGCGCGCACCACCGCTTGCTAGCTGCCTAGTTGGTATACGAGCACGACTTTTTTTTTTTAGCACGACTGCACAAGCCATCCGGCGCTAGACAAATGGGCTATGGTATATTGGGCTCTGGTGGGCTTAATCTCGCTACCGAAAACAGTATATATGTCGAGTGCGTTTCTTCGGGCACTCGGCAAACAATATCTTTACCAAGTGCCTACAGATAAACACTCGGCAAAATAATTGCATTCGGCAAAAAACTTATTTGCCAAGTGCAGAAAATAAAACACTCAGCAAACAACAACAAGACACTCAGCAAATAATAGACACTCGGTAAAAGACTGCCACGTGTGACGGCCGTCAACCAGGGTGCTGGTTGTTAGAACTTTGCCGAGTGTCGGTCAGTGACACTCAGACAAAGAGAATCTTTGCCGAGTGTTTTTATCTTGCACTCGGCAAATAGGTTCGTTTGCCGAGTGTTTTATTTTGGCACTCGGCAAATTAAAAAGTTTTTTCCACACCTAACCTTGAAACTTTTTCTACTCTCCACATACAACATGTGGTACTCCATGTTAAGATTTGGTATATTTCTAGATCCGTTTGCTATATTTAATTAATTAATTGCTTTTAAAGGATTTTTTTGTATAAGTCAAATTTGAACTGCAAGTGATTCAAATAAAATAATAAAATGAGTAGAAAAATAATATTCATGTTATTGAGTCCCATGTGAGGCCTTATCCTAGAAATGAAAGAAAATTTTGAACATCTTGTTCACAAAACCCGACCACAAACGTGTGGCCGAATGGTTTTTAAATTCTTAAAAAAACAAACGAAGTCTAAAAATCATGAAATTTGTCAAGATCTCATGATATCATACGTGGAGGCAATGGTAAAAAATTGACAAGGTTTCGCACAATCTGTCACGTACGATATTTACAAACCGAAGTATCTTAGAAGAAGAATCGTAGCGTTGAGAAGTATTCGGTAAGATTTGGAGTCAAAGTGACGGTCGAATTGGAGTTTGACTTCAAAATTTTCTGTATAGGCAATAGAGAACTTAGATTGATTCATGTGTAATTTTGATAATTTTTTTGATCCGTTTGATAATTTTAATTTATTAAGTGCAATTATAGAATTTTAATTGATATACATTGAATTTGAGCAACAACTGCATGGAATAATAAGTTTTTTTTTTACTTCTGGCCTTGAAACCTTTTCTACTCTCCACATACAACATGTGGTACCCTATGTTAAGATTTGGTATATTTCTAGATCCATTTGCTATATTTAATTAATTTATTGCTTTTCAAGGAATTTTTTGGTATAAGTCACATTTGAACCGCAAGTGATTCAAATAATAGAATAAAGTGAGTAGAAAAATGATATTCAAAGTACATCGTGTGCCATGCATTCGATGGCCCTAAAACATAGATTGATTCATGTGTAATTTTGGTAATTTTTTTGATCTGTTTGGTATTTTCAAAGTACATCGGAACAAATTTAGTAAAACACGTTATGGAAAAGGAGAAGGAAAATAAAAAAAAAGTTTGCCAAGTGCCCCTTATCTGACACTCGACAAATCTTGGGTTTGTCGAGTGTCAGACATGGGACACTCGGCAAACCCCTTCACGGCACCACCCACGCGCAATAGTTTAGGTTTTGGAAATGGAAAAAAGCAAAACGGGTTTGTTGAGTGCTCGCCATCTAGCACTCGGCAAAACAAGGCTTTGTCGAGTGCTAGATCGTGGGCACTCGGTAAACCTTGCGCATATCCACCCATCGGCCGCACACACACGCACACACTCACACACGCCACGCCGCACACACGCCACGCCACCGCACTGCTCCCCCGGCCGGCCGCCGCATCATGCCCCTGGCCATCGTACCTGGCCGTCGCACCGCGCCCCTGGCCGCCGCACCCTCGCTCATCCCCTGGTCTTGCCCCCCCGCCGCCCTCCAGCTCCCACTCGCCCATCCCTACTAGCCCTACCCTGCCCCCAAAGATCCCGCTCATCTGCCCCGCCCACCCCTTGATCCAGCCCCGCCGCCCCCTAGAGGAAGCCACGGTGGAGCACACCGCCCCTGGAGGACATGGGCTTTGCCACGAACACGGCATCCAACGCCGCCGCCTGAGCCCTCTCTGCTCCCTCTCCAAACAGCCTACCCATGTTGCAGGCTCATCGCCCCCTAGAGCACGCGACAGTGGAGGACGCGCCCCCAAAGCTGACCGTACTGCTGCATCATTGCTTCTTTTCCTGGTAAGCAAGCTATTGGATCAATTGCTCATATTTGTTACTATTTGGAGCCATAGTAGTTCAAGCATCTATATCTATCTAAAAATATTGTGACTCCTGCCACCAGTGTGAGGTCTTCCACGAATATAGCTAGCCTTCAGCATTGCCAAGACATGTTTTTCCTTTGGGTACTCCTGTTAACGCAGATGCTCAAAAATTGGGACAATATTAGCATGCCCTCTTTATTCCATCAGTGTTTGTAGTTTGTAATTTGCATCTTATACTTTCATGAGTACTCGACGCATTGTTGTGCTCTCAGTTGGTGTAGTTTCATTATTTTAGCTTCTGGTTGGGTTGTCTGAAAGGCAAAAAAATTATTGCTTGAAATGACAGAGAGTAGATCCAGCAGTAATCGAGACAATGGTAGATAAAGTAATCTGCTAGCTCATTGTCACTGTTGCAAAGGCTCTGTAATCCCTCCAAATCATCCGTGGTATCCACGTCGTTGAGGTTTTGGGGTGACATGACTGAGGTAAAATGGGCAACGTGGCCACGCTGAGCGATTTTGGGGTGACGTGGCCCATCTGCTCTGCTGGGCTCAATCGTGTAAGTGTACAGGCAATTTTGGGGTGGCATGCTCCAGCTCCCCTACCACGGTGAACCTTGTGATTGTAGAGGGAGATTGGTTATGTGGCCACGCTGAGCGATTTTGGGGTGACGTGGCCCATCTGCTCTGTTGGGCTCAATCGTGTAAGTATACATGCAATTTTGGGGTGGCATGCTCCAGCTCCCCTACCACGGTGAACCTTGTGATTGTAGAGGGAGATTGGTTATGATCTGATGTTCTCAGTGTTTGCCATTTGCTGTTTTCCCCTTCTTGAGCCTATGTTTTAATTCATGTCTATTGTGCTGCTGCAACCATCCTCTCATCAGGATATACAAGTGTGTGCCTATGGTGCTGCTTATTTTAGTCTAACCATATGCCATTGCTGATGATGTACCTATTATAGTTTGACAATATGATGATACCTATTATAGGGTTTGGTTAACTCACCATGCAGAGGAGGTGCTGCCGAAATTTACAATTAACACTATTATGTTCGTTTGTTGCAGGAGAGGCTATTGCAAGGATCATTCCCCACTGTCCTCGACTTGTCACTTTGCAGGATAGCAAGGTGAGGCATCCTACACCCCTCTTTCTATATCATGTTCGTATATCACATAACCTAGCTAGGCGTCTCCCGTTTGAAAGAGATATAGTTGGAAATATGCAGATCTTTGCATATCTATAACCGTATTTGTTTCGAATTATCCACGTTTTTTGGATAGCCCAAGGATGTGTAGATGGAGTTAGTTTCCATGCTCTACTCGGATCCAAGACAAAGTTTTGGTAGCATCTCCCTGTTGTTCTCTGAACACACAATCTCCCTGCCAGGACATGTATTTGGAGAACAGCGGGGAGGTGCTGCCGAAATTCTATCTCGAATAGGAGTAGAGCATGGAAACTAACCCCATCTACATATCCTCGGGTGGGATTAGGACCTATCTTCACCTATTAGACAGTATAGGAACCTGTAGATGCAATTGATGTTTATATTACTTGCCGATATGTTAAAGGATGGATGACCGTGAGTGGATGTACATGGGCCACTCTAGTTAGGGTTTGTTCACCGATGAATGGATTGAGAAGACCGATGCTTTCTTGGAACTAGCATTTGCAAGGGTTAAAGGAGCGCGTGGCACTTGGTGTCCTTGCATCATTTGTGCAAACACGCATCGACAAACAAAGTGGTCATGGGTAAACTTCTTTGTAAGAATGGATTTATGGTGGACTATACCCTGTGGATCTACCATGGTGAATCCGATCGTGTGAGAGACGAGGTCGTGAGACAACGCATCGAGGATTATGATGCTGATGCTGGGGTATGGGACATGTTAAATGACTATCATGAAGCACACTTCAATGAAGGACGTAGGGAGGAGGAGCCAGAGCCAACCACAAAGGCGTATTACAATATGTTGTCTGCGACACAGCAACCGCTTCACAGGCATGCCAAGGTTTCTCAACCAGATGCCATTGCACGTGTAATGGCCGTAAAGTCCCAATTTAGCTTGAGTCGAGAAGCCTTCGATGTTATGCTGACAGTTGTTGGTAGCCTACTCCTGGATGGTCACATCCTGCCAAAGAGCATGTATGAGGCACAGAAACTCCTTCGTGCACTTAAGATGCCATATGAGCAGATACATGCTTGTCCAAAGGGATGCATATTATTTAGGAAAGAACATGCGGAAGCAAAGTACTGTGTGAAGTGTAAATCGTCTAGGTTCCTAGAGGTAGACTCTGGTGATGGTCAGAAGAGGCAGCTCGCCGTCCCCATGAAGATCCTATGGTACCTTCCATTCATACCGACTCCCTTGTTTCTTGTTGGTATAGGGAATTTAATGAACAATTCTGGCGTGAATCAAGGGAACCTACCCCACAAGAAACTTCGACCCTTCTTAGAGAGGGTGCGGGAAATGGAATGCCCGATTTCATTTCTTTGTTCAAACAGAAGGTACTGTACAATTTGGCTCATACTTAGTTTGACATTACAAGTTGCTTGTATGTGCGACTAATATAATGAACTACCCTGCTTGAACTTGTAGGGACAAACCGATGCGTCTACGAGTGCTGAGTTGAGACAGGTTGTCGATGGTTGTGCCTATAGGGTTAGCTCATTTACTAGTTATGACGTGAATGGATATCATTTTCACACAACAAGCCACGAGCAGAGTCGGCCCAATCGAAGAACGACAAATACCAGAGTTTTTACGTAAGGCTTAGATGGGGTTGAGTATTACGGAAGAATTGAAGAAATATTCGAACTCATGTTTCATGGTTGCAAACTTCTTAATCCTGTTATATTCAAATACCATTGGTTTGATCCTGAAGTAGTGAGGCAGACCCCTAATCTTGGGCTAGTCGAAATTTGACAATCATCCGTCTTACCAGGAGACAATGTCTATATTGTGGCTCAACAGGCCATGCAAGTTTATTATCTCTCATACCCGTGCCAAACTGTAGATCATCTTAAGGGTTTGGATGTTGTGTACAAGGTATCGCCACACGGTAAACTACATGTCCCAAACAATCAAGATTACAACATAGACCCCAACACATATGACGGACAGTTCTTTCAAGAAGATGGGCTCAAAGGGAGTTTTGAGATAGACTTAATCGAAGCTCAGCGTTTGGAAGTAGACAATGAAAGTGGTGCTGACAAGGATGCTGGAGACGAGGTTCAGAATGTGAAGGACTTAGAATTACTTCAGCGATTACATCTAAGCAATGACGATGATGACAACATTCCTCCTTCGGAGCACGGGGATGATTATATCGACATGCATGATAGTGATGATGAGACTTATGATCCAGCTAATCCCGATCATGATGATTATTTCTAATACATGTATGATCCATGCTAATTGATTTATTATTTGTCATACCATGTCATTTTCTAAGTATGTTTTGCTTATTTTGCATCTATTTTAATGTATTATCTGTGCTAATTGGTTTACTCTTTTTAATTGCAGGTGATTAAACAATGGTGGGCGGTATAAAGAAGATAGCGTCACTGTACTCAAAAGCGACAGCGACACATAAATGGTCTGATGTAGCTGAGGGATCTAGGAAGAGAACTCGGGGTAGACCTAGGGGTCGAGGGAAGGGTGGAGGCATGACGAGGCCACCGTCACCTGTACCTTCATCGCCATCTGAGTAACATTCCACTCACTCATCCTCTAAGGAGGAGGAGGTATAGGTGGAGGAGGAGGTAGGGGTGGAGGAGATAGGGGGTACCTCTTCCTCTACTTCATCGTGTGTGTGGTTGCAAGGTCCCTCGACCCTCCCTAGGCGCCCGATACCTCTTGAGAGACGCCCACTGATTTACCCGATGGAGACAAGTAAGTAACTTTATATGTTATCACTAATTTTTCGTTTGATATGTTCAAAATTACAATAGAAACTAATAATTTATCATAATTACTTAGACAGGGGTTGGGGGAAGGTCGATGGGGGTGATCACGCACGCCATGTGAACGGCATCCTTGGTCTTTTGATCAAGGAAAAGTTCCCTAGCCTGGTGCAGTTCGGCAGAACTATCGAGCCGGCCTACACGTGGGCCCACTATGCCTGTGGTAGAACCGCCTAATCTAATGTCTCCTAGAAGTACTTGTCTTCCATTAGACACTAAGCACTCAAGGGAGAACACTAAAGTATGTGGTCCCGTCGGGCACACCCCAAGGGAGAACCCAAAAATCCACATTTTTCTATCAGGATCACAAATGAGAGAATAAAGCTTACATCATTATTAACCATTTCTTACATCACTTTTCATGCAACATCAGAGTATAATATTTATTGTTATAATAGCAGAATGTAATCATGTATCAGAGTTATGAACAATTTAATTTATCAGCGGAACATAAACATGTGATCAGAATTACAGCGGAAATAAATATCTATTCATGAAATGATGAAGCAGTAATATATAAACTATGACAACAGATTATAAAACTTCCATTTATAAAAACATTTAGTGAGAGTTATAAATAAAGACTACGATCGCAGCGTAAAGAAATCCTCTCTGAGCCCACCAGGAGGAATCCACACACAAGGGTCAGCTCTAGCATCCACCTGTCACCTACAATGGGGGGAAATAAAACCCTGAGTACTCAATTGTACTCAGCAAGACTTACCCGATAAGAGAAAAGAAAAGACTCCAAGGATATACAAGGCTACCTAGCTTATGGGTTAATTGTATCTACATGAGCAATACTAAAAGTATGTCCTTATGTTTGATTTTTATTCATAGTGCATTAGTTCATTAAGTAACCATTCTATGTAAGCACCTATGCTACTTTCAAGCAGGTGATAAGCAATCATATTTCCTTTTACCATCTTTAACCTTCTAGTTCTTACTACGATGCTAGAGTTTAGACAAGTCATACCGAAACACTAGCGATTCATGAATCAATGCCCCCAGCTGGGTACCCCGAAAACACATGCCCTGCTTGTATCCCCGGCACAAGTAGGACCAACCCACTACCCTCCTGTCATGGGGTCTAGGTCCCCGTCCAAACTAGGACTCCAAGCCCCCACCCCTGAGTCTCGAACTCAGTGCGGCGCAAAGACCTCCACCCAAAAACCACCCTGATAGTCGGTTCGAAAAGAGCTGGAACCCATGATAAGAGAGTAACAAGTCTTCCCTGCGCCCATACCCAAGTATGTGCTCGGGATAATAAGTCTGTGACTTGCCTAGAGTCCAATGCAACGGCCGATCCTTAACCGACATAGATAGGGAAAATAGTGTAACCAAGCTATGCCTCGTTGGCCGTAGGACACAACCCATTACACCCACCAACACCCAAACCATATCTCTGCCCGGTCACCATTTTTTCTTTCCACCATTTTATATATTCCAAGTGATAATAATACAGTAATATATTTCATATCTCTCGCGAGTGACAGGCAATCACTCGACTTCTACTGGAGTCCTGTAACATAGCAATCTACACGATCCTGACATACTAGTGGGGCTCATAGGATAAAGATATATATATGCAAGTGGGTTTCATTCAACTCCTTAAAACTTAATGCACAAATATAATTTAAAGTGTATAAAAGTAGGGGTTATGCACCAGGGCTTGCCTAGGTAAGATTTAACCAGAAGTTAGCTTTCCATCATGGCGACACGATCTCCAAAGGTACCATTTCTCCAGCAACTCCCGATGACTCCACGATCCAACGACGTCCCTATTATGATATGCAATGCAAAGACATAATTAATCAACTGCAACCATGATTCATAAAATACGATTTACGCCTTTCAAGTTAACGAGCTAGTTCTAACGACTAACATACTAATCTATGTATCAACATCATCACGAAAGGTGCCATTTCCCCAACAAGTGTTTTAGTTATACAATTCCAAGGTGTTTCTTTATCCCGTTCTATCGATTTAATCTTTATTTGAAATAGGGTATCATTATCTATCTAGCAGACTAATTATTATAGAGCTACAAAAAATTACAGTCAGCAGCGAATAATATTGGTAATTTACTATCAAATTTTTAGAGTTAATACTATCACCGATTTATTATGGAAATTCCTACAAGTTCACCCTTTAACAATATTAAGCATATTAAAATAATTAGAGCAACCCTAAAAACATATCAAACCTATGTGAACAAAATACACTACTAGATAGATCATGGTTTTAGAAACTTAACAAACTTGGTTTGGCATTTTTATGATTTTCTTATGATTTACTACGAATTTTACAAGTTTCAGCCATTTAAAGGGATTAATAATAGTGATAAAAAAGAAAAAGGCTTCTCCATTCATTTTGGCCCAAGTCGGCCCAATCCAACGGGCTCAGATGCCAGCCCACGTAGCCAACTGGTGGAGCGCAGCCGGAGCAGGTCGGCCCACGCGGGGTGCGCGGCACCAGGGCCAGACGTGGGTGGCGAGCAGACCGGCCCAGCGCGTGGGCGCGAACGGTGGCCCAAGAGGCAGGCAGGGCATAGCCCAGCAAGCTGGCCCATGGGGCCAGGGCAAGGCGATGATGGTACGTTTTGCAAAGAGGCCCCTGCATTTCCCTAAAATTAACTAAGCCCCTATTTGTAAACCTATGAGTCTAGCGTTTTTGCAAAGTGAACACAGTAAAAAGTTCTATTTACGATTGAGCCACTTTTCTACCTTAAAACAGAGCACCGAGCAGGGAAGTACTCCGTCGGCTGATGGACGGCTCGCCGGCGGTGGATCTATCGCGGGGCGACGCAGGGAGGTGCATGGACCATGGTCGGACCCATGCCTGGCCGCGGCACGGACCGAGGTGGGGTACCGCATGACGACCATGCGCGTACACCGCGGCGGTGCAACTCGACGGCTTCGGCCGCACGCGTGGGCGGCCACAGCGCACCCAAGGGTGGCACAGCCATGTTGTGCTCGCCTGGCCATGTCACGGACTGAGGCGGAGCATAGCACGGCGTTTCCCGGTGCGGACGACGGCTAAAGGGGTGGCATGGTCAATAGCTATCGTGGAGGCGAGCAGCTGCGGCTGACCAGTAGCCCAGCGGGGGCATGGTAGCCAGCAGCAGGAGGGCGCTCAACACAAAGAGGAAGAGGAGGGGGCGCCGATGAGCAATAGACCCAGCGTGGGCCGAGGGGCGCGTGCGCTCGCATGTGGTGGCCGAGCAACAGCGGTGCAGAGGAGGCTAGAGGCAAGGCGGAGCTACGAGCGGTGGAGGAGCAGGGAGGGCAGCACTGTGGGATAGGCACGCTCGTGCGCGAGAGAGAGGAAATGAGCCAGCGACAGGCGGACTGGAGCTGGGCCGTCTCCTCCATGGCAACAGAAAAAGTGTGTGCGAGGCAGCAGCGGCGGTAGCGGGCCACGGCGACGTCGAGGACAGGGCATGGGGTAGGGGAGCATGTGGCATAGCGTGGCCAGCAGGGCGCGTCAGTTAGCTCGGACAGCGCCATAAAGATGTGCCTGCGCGTGGCCACGTGCAACATCGACGCGATAGGCAACATGACGATGGAACAAATTAGATGATTGATTCAGAGAAGGGGAATGGACAGAGGCAAGGAAGAGCAGTACACAGTAGCAGCAGCCCGACCATCTTTCTTAAAGGCAAAAGACAGCGACAGCGCGACAGCAGCAAGGATGCTCACACATGCCACCGAGCGTAGGACAATAGTGGTATTCAAGGTGCAGCAGAGAAGATACGATGAAGCTGACAGCGACCACGAGCACGTGGCCTGGTTGGCGAATAGAAACAGACTAGGCGCGATGCATTAAATCATAGCAGCGGGTCCGAGCGGGATCACCGGCGTCGGCTAATGGCAGAATAGGGCAGGGAGACGTCCCGCCCCGCTATGGCTGGGCCACCAACGAACGATAACGAGCACGAAATTTAAAGCAACATGAAAACTGCTAATGATCACGATTGAGGTTCAACAAATTCCATGACCCTATGGTTGATCTTATCAGGTATCTAATGGGGCAACCCACACAACAAAAAGGACCTCCCGAGAGGAAGATACATACATGCCAAAATGAGTTCATCCTCAAAGTTCTGGTTCACGACAGAGCGTCGACACAAAGCTCGCAGCGCATTCTAATGAACTAAGGCAAATTTCTCCTAGCTCCACGTGACACTCAACACGACTATAACCTACACCTGTCTTGAGGGCTCACCTTGGGACAACCAATAAGTACCAAAACACGGATCTAGTGCCTAACAATTTTTGTTAGAATTCGAATGTCAAATCGACATTGACTATTATCATCGTTTCCGACTTAGAGAATAATAGCTTGGCTAGAACTAACAATCTTTAGCGCTTTTGCCGTAATTTTTAATATGCCTAAACCTAATTAATTCCAACTGCTATGCATTTCATGCACTCGTCCATATGTCATACTGACTCATAGAAACAAAACATCTAAGAACTAATTAACCCGTTATTCAATAGAATCCACCAAAATTGACACTTTTAAACATAAGTTAAATTTTAAAATCCGAGAAAATCGTTTTGGTAAATCCTCTTAGGTCTAAATCTTGGTGCTAAGCAAGCTCGTAACACCAGGGGTGTTACAATGCCGCCGTCCCCGACACCCCTGATCGGGATGGCAGGGTATTCGCCGACAAGGCACAGCGTGTCAAGGCCGAGCTTTGGGTAAGTCTTTCTCGCACTACATTGCTCAATACATTGCATTGATTGGACATTCTTGAAATAATGACTGGATACATCATGTTTATATGTAGGATTTCTTTAGATGCAAGGAGGGATACGAGGCCAAGGCGGATGCTGTGGCTGACAAAGCCACCAAGAAACTCATGAAGGACATGCACTACAAGGTGCGCATCTACGCCGTGATCCAATACCATGTGGAAATTCTTAGAGAGAGGATCCCTAAAGGGGCGGCAAGAACCATGAGCTTGACCCCAGAACAATACCTAAAGGTAAATATAGAACATTAATACTTATTTTTTTGAGATTAATTATGCTTAATTTCATCTTCTTATATGTCATGTCGGTGTTTCGGACCGGGGGGTCCTCAACCGACTAGTGAATTTGTTCTGCATGCTCCCGATTCTGGATGGTGATGCAAAGAGACACAAGATTTATACTGGTTCAGGCAATCGGTGCCCTACGTCCAGTCTGAGAGATCGAACTCGTATTCCTTTCACCGAAGTGCTCGTAGTAGGGGGTTACAAGCTAAGGGAGAGAGGGAACTGGTCCTAGGTCCCGGCAGGGTGTCGTGGGGGCCGTCTAAGACGTTGCTCTCAAGCGGCAGGAATGTGTGCGTATGTCTGTTCTTTGTTTTTTTCCTAAGTGGCCCAAGTCCTCTCCTTTTATAGTTGAAGGGAGGACAAGGACAGTACATGTATTACTATGCGGCGTCGTGCCAATAGGGGTGGCACGTTCAAGCCCTGTGGCCCATTTCTATGGCGGCGTGGTCGTAGGAGTGGTCCGTCCTTGGAGTACTGGGGCGGCGTGGTTGTCCCATCAGATCCTGTGCGTCGTGGGAGCCCTAGGAATGCCTCGGAGTGGACGTGGTAGCGAACGTGCAAGCCACTGTGGACGGACTGTACGCGAGGCCGAGACTTGGTCGGTGCCGAGGCTTGCACTACGGTGGGGGGTCTTGGTAGGCATGAACCCCAAGATCGCCGAGGCCCTGGTGTACAGTGTCGAGGCCTTGAGTGGGCGGCTGATCGTGGGTACAGCGTTAGGACACAGTGGCCAGTAATCCCCGTCGTACCCTATCCTAGCCGGTATGGCGCTGATCGTGGACACAGTGTTAGGACACAGTGGCCGGTAATCCCCACCGTGCCCTGTCCCGGCCGGTATGGCGCTGATGCGACCTCGGGTCGCGTCGGCCATTCTGTGGCGTTGAGCCACCGTCCGGCTAAGATTGTGGGAGTGGTTGAAGTATTAATGAGACATGACATGCTGTCGGGAGGGTCGACCGAGGCGGGGGGCGACGGGCTGCGGACGAGCCGGCCTCGAGCGACACGGAGAATGAGGCCTCACACGAGACGGAGATCAGGCTCCTTGCCGAGGCCTCGCGCGAGAGGCCTCGCACGATACAGAGAATGCACCTCCTACCGAGGCCTTCTATAGAGAGCCTCGGGCAAGGCGGAGATGGTGTTCCCTACCGAGGCCTTCCCTGTAGAGCCTCGGGCGAGGCGGAGACGGTGTTCCCTGCCGAGGCCTTCCCTGGGGAGCCTCGCACGAAGCGGAGTTTGTGTCAGGATGCTGAGACCTCCTGCTCGAGGCTCGAGGCGAGGAGGAGGAGGACCCAGTGGGCTCGGTCGTGGCGGGTGAGGGGCCCACGACTTACCTTCTAGTTTTTATTTTTTAGATCGGTCTTTAGCGACCCTTTTGATGTTTGCTTGGGGTACCCCATTCTAAGGTACCCGACAGTAGCCCCCGAGCCTCGGGGGGAGTGCGTGCACTCCCCCTGAGGGCTTGCCAAGGCTTGTTTTATACCTGCCCCGTAGGAATTGGGGTTTATTTTTTGAGGTTCCGGTGGGTGCGTGCGAGCGCACCCACCGGGTGTAGCCCCCAAGCCCCTAGAGGAGTGGAGTTACTCCTTCAGGGGTTTTCTTCATTTTTGCGTCTGAATGAGTAGTTCTTGTTGCATTTGCCGAGCCCCCAAGCGCAAGTTCGGGTTGCGGGGGTCTCGACGAGGCTGTAGGAAAAATCCGTCTAGCCTCCACACGGAGCGAGAGGTTTGTCAGGGGTCCCCTGACTTTGGGTATGATCCTCACGCTTCCTTTCGCTCGGAAGGAGGGGTGGAATGTGCCAGGCTACCCTCAATGGGCACGAGCGTGGACACTTCTGGTGAGCTGTTAGCAGGTAGTCCGAGTGGAGGCCCGAGCCCCATTCGCTAGGGGATGGCTAGTGGTCCAGAGACGCACTCCAAGAGTACCAGGGGGTTTCTCTAGTGGGTGCCGAGGCCGTTCGTGGGCCTCGGTGGCTCGGTGCCTCCCTACGGTGGGATCCCATTTGGATACTTCCCCGCCGGTCTCGGACACGACTTAGGACGCCCCGAGCGACCGTTCGCTCGGGCCTGGGCCATTCGTAGGCTCGCCCTGATGTCACCCCTGACTCTATTGCCCTATGGCGGCTATCGAAACCTCTTGGAGGCCCAGCCTTCGAACCCCTGGACCGTAACGGGCTTGGTGCCCTTTATTGTGTTTGTAGCGAAACCTCTAGCGTAGTTTTAGACCCATTTGTCTTTGTCTTGGGTGTCCTGGCCCTTTCATCTGATCTTCACATGTCCTTTTCGTTCGGACGGAGGGTTAGTTTGCCGAGCCCATTCTGGTCTCAGCAAGGTTGTAGGAAGAGCCCCTAGCCTCTGCGTGAGAGGGCTGTTGGGAGTTCCCCTGGCTTTTTATACGCCCCTCGCGCGTGAGGGTTTGTTTGCCGAGGCCCCTTTGGGCGTGAGCCCGGGTCGTGGGGTCTCAGCATATTTGCAGGAGGAGCCCCCTAGCCTCTGCATAGAGCGAGAAGGCCATCGGGGGTTCCCCTGACTTTTTATGTGACCCTCGCGCTTCCTTTTCGCTCAGAAGGAGGGGTGGAATGTGCCTCGCTACCCTCGATGGGCACGAGCGGTGGCACTTCCGGTGAGCTGTTATTGGGTAGTCCGAGTGGAGGCCCAAACCCCATTCGTTAGGGGACGGCTAGCGGTCCAGAGACACACTCCAAGAGTACTAGAGGATTTCTCTAGTGGGTACCGAGGCCGTTCATTGGGCCTTGGTGGCTCGGTGCCTCCCTACGGTGGGATCCCATTCGGATACTTTCCTGCTGGTCTCGGACAAGACTTTGGGCATCCCAAGCGTTTCGCTTGCTTGGGCCTCAGCCCTGTATAGGCTCACCCGTAGTCACCCCTAACTCTGTTATCCTGGGGCGGCTGTCAAAACCCTTTGGGGTCCAGCCTTCGAACCCCTGGATCGTAATAGGCTCAGAGCCCAGTTCCTTCCTACGAAAGGAACAGGCCACGGGGAATATTTTCCCTATTGGCTCGGCAATAGGTGGCGCGTCTTTTGAGGTGGTTTCATGGGGAGGCGAAACGACGCCTACTGCCTGTCGGGGACCTAATACTAGGGTACCCCAGAAGGTGGATCCACAATAAGACGTCTAGTGTACTTCGGTAGGGTGGCACTCACATCATCCTTAACATCCACAATAAGACGTCTAGTGTTTCTTGTCTTTAGTCAGGACGCCCCAGCCCCACGACTCCGGAGCATCCACAATAAGACGTCTAGTGTACTTCGGTAGGGTGGCACTCACATCATCCTTAACATAAAACCACTGTGAATGCCATCCCTTGTTGGATGTAGCCAGACGCATGTACGGGTAACCCTTCGACCGGGTATGGCGCAGGTGAATGCTGGCACACCCCATCAGCGCATTTACTTCTTTCCCCCCAATCTTCCTCTTCGACAGACTAATGCTAAAGAAATACCGCCACAGATCAAAATGGGGATCGATCCCCAGGAAACCCTCGCACAGGGCAACGAACGCCGCCATATGCTGAATCCCGTTGGGAGTAAGATGCTGCAGCTCTACCTCATAGTAATCTAATAGCCCCCGAAGGAATCTATGCGCAGGTACCCCGAATCCCCGCTCATGGAAGATGGCAAAGGAGACGACATACCCTTCAGGCGGCACCGGCTCACCCTCGTCGCCGGGGAGTAACCACTCCTGGACGGCGGATAGTGGGCGAAGAAGGCCACGGCGGACGAGGCCCTCCAGACGCCGGGAAGTGATGCTTGATCTGCCCCACAACTCCATTGAAGCAGTAGGGGGAAAGGGCAGGCGCGAGCTTAACGGCGACTAGAAGCAGGCCGGTCGACGGTGGCGATGCGGGCGCGAGAGGCTGGGAAGATTGGTGGCGGATGTTTCAGAATGCAAAGGAAGGGGAGCGAAACACGGGACCCTGGGGGCGAACCCCGCGGTTTTATAAGGGGCGACGGACGCGAGAAGGGAAACCGTCCGCCTCGATCTCCGGGCCTACCACGCGCGTCACCACGTCACGTCGCGGGACACGCGCCCGCAGTCCCTATCCTCTCATCCCAAAAAATCTCGGCAGACGGTTCGCCTTCCCCAAGCGAATCCGGACTCTCTACCCACCGGGGAAGCGCAATCCACAAAGGCCTGTTCTTTTCCCTTTGGCCCACCTAGGGCCCAGCAACTCACCGGCCGGCCCAACTAAGAAGGAATCCACGAACAATCCGCCACCAAGGGCAGAAGCACCAGTTAGGACGGCCCTGAATCAGTCCCCAGCGAACGGGATGCCGCGACCCACTCGGAAAAACACCTAGTTGATGAAAAACTAAGTCCTTCAGCCTTACCCGCGAAGGGGCCGATACAACCCCCCGGGCGACTCTACTCGAGTCACCCGGGGGCTCGGGGGCTACACCCATCGGGTGCGCTCGCGCGCACCCTCCGGCAAATTAGCTTCAACGAAATCAAAAACACCCTCTAGGCGGTTCTACCCGAATCACCTGGAGTCTCGGGGGCTACTGTTGGGGACCTAATACCAGGATACCCCAGAAGGTGGAACCGATGACCACCGAACGTGAAAAACTTCTAGACGCATAAGGGCTCCATGTCATCCCTTATTCGAGTGACAAGAGTTCGGTTCTACCTCGCCCGACACCTTCAGGACGGGCTCGGTCTCGCCCGAGGGCCGAGGGATAAACTCCGTCTCGCCTGACGCCTTGAGGGCGGCCTCGGTCTCGCCCGAGGGCTGAGGGATGAATTCCGTCTCGCCCGACCCCGGAGGGGCGGGGTTAGCCTCACCCGACGCCTTTGTGGGATAACCCTGCCTCGCCCCAAAAGCTCAAGGCTAATCTCCGTCTCGCCCGACGCCTATAGGGTGGGCTCTGTCTCGCCCGATGGCAAAGGGATGGATTCCGCCTTGCTTGTTCCCAGAGGGATAGGTTAGGTCTCGCCCAAGAGATAGGGATTGGTCTCTGCCTCACCCGACGGCACAGAACGAGCCTCACCCTGATCAATATCTGTCCCTCATAATGATGGGTACAGGACGAGACAAGACGTTCGGGTCAACCATGGCTCCAACGACCATACCCTGCGCCCTAGCAGGAAAAGGACTGCCAGGGAACGACAAGACTGATGCTTTAGACCCTTCCGGGCGCCGCAGAGCCCAAAAGGTATTACAGGTGCGTGCATCTCGCCCTATAGAGTTGTAGGCGCCGCCTTCAGCTCTGGGATACGGAACCCGACGAAGATATACGACAACCGCTACGCTCCAGGAAAGGATTTGCTATCTCCACGAACGACGGATGTTCCGCCACCACGCTGTGGACCCGGGGGAGCGGCGCTTGCTTCCCGACCCCTCAGGCCCACCTAGTCAGAAGGCCTTAGCCACAGCGCTACACCGGACCCCGACCCCGCGTTCCTCCAACGGGGACTCATGGGAACCAGAAGGCATGTGGAGCAAGACCGGAGGAGGCTCATAAGTCAAAACCACTGTACTACAGCCCATACCCTGCGCAGGATAACATTCTGTAATCAACCTGACACACTACAAGGACATCAACAGTGTTGTAGACACTTATCTTTCTTAGCACTCATCAGAATAAAGGACTAGACCGGGTAGACGTGAGCCACAAGACTAAGTAGAGTACGCGTCCTAGAGCCCTCACCCTTGTAAAGCCATCCTCTTCATCTATAAAAGAGGATGCGCTCCCTCCATCAGAGAGGGACCGAAAAAGAAGACCGAACAAGAGAACACACTCACAGACATACATTCAAGCAGCTACGAAGCTCTTGACGACCTTCCAATCCCTCCAAGAGAGACTTGGGACCAGCCCCTCTCTCGACAGTTTGTACCCCTTACTACAGACCGTTCACGGTGCTAATAACACAAGCAGCAGCAAACTAGACGTAGGGACGTTCCGCCCGAACCAGTATAAATCTTGTGTCCTTTAGCGCACTATCCGAGCCTAACGCGCATTACTATAAATTTACTTGCCGGTGCTTGTACGAAACACCGACACTGCCATAGTGGCTAAGCGTGACGTGATGGACGGGATGTAACTGTCCTCGCATTTAATGCGGGAGACGTGGGCGCGTGGGCCGACGAAATTGGCTCGTGGTTAACCGCGCCGGATGGGGGGAAAACCTCCCCAATTTCGTCGCTCGTTCATTTCACCTCCTCCCTACATAAATGCCCAAGGAGTCTCGCCCCTCCTCGTCTTACCTTGCCTACATTAGCACCGCCTCTGTCGAGCCATCGCCAGAGCAGCGGGTGCCGGGAAGGAGAGGAGAGAAGAGCGAGCCTAGGGAGAGAGCGAGAAAAAATCGAGAGCGTGGGAGGGAGAGAGAAAAACTCACCGCCGCACCCGATTCCTCCATCGCACCCATGGCTAGCAACGTCGTCGTTATCGAGGCGGACCCTTGGGATCCGTCGGACGTCACCGAGGAGATGCTCCAGTCGCTTGTCGATGGTGGACTCCTCCGCCCGGTGACAGACCCTAGTAGGCCAGAGTGGATTGCTCCGTATGGCAAGCCAGAGCCGAGGCCCGCGATGGCTACATCATGAGCTTCGTCTCCTTCCACAAGCGTGGCCTCGGTGTCCCGGCGGACCGGTTCATGCGGGCGCTCCCGCACTACTACGGCGTGGAGCTCCATAATTTTAATCCCAACTCCATCACTCAGGCGGCTATCTTCATTGCCGTCTACGAGGGGTATTTAGGGATCGCTCCCCATTGGGAGTTGTGGCTCCACCTATTCTGGGTGGGGCATACTACCAAGCAGACGGGCACGTCGGGTAAGAGGAAGGCGTCGAGGGCCGGAGGCTGCACTCTCCAAGTGTGTCAGGACCGCCTGCACCTCTACATCCCGACCCAACTCGTGTCCTCCAACCGCTGGTGGTACACGAGTTGGTTTTACCTTCGCAACAACGACGGAGGACTTCCCCCCTACACTGGGCGGATTGTGGGGAGTTGCCCAGAGAAATGGAAGTGGGGTGTCCCGAAGGTCGACCAGCCCAAGCTGGAGCCGCTCCTGGAGGGGCTGGCGAGGCTACGGGGCCATGGCCTCACCGTAGCTGTGGTCGTGGCCGCCTTCCACCGCTAGAGGGTGCTGCCGCTGATGGCTCAGCGGCGGCGGCTGTTCGAGATGAGGCCGGGTGAGCCCATTGAGGGCACCCGGATGTCCTCCTCCGCCCTCTCCGACGAGGAAATTCTCCGTCGGGTGGGGGAGACGGTAGATGCGAAGTTGAGGGGCGGCAACTTGACCCCATTCGCGATGCGACCGTCGCGGGGGTTCATTTCGCTGGTAAGTCGAGTGTCGCTGTAGCCTTTGAGCCTCCTCAATCTCCCCTTGTCCCTTGTTTCCTTATGTGCGTTTGTCGTTCCTTCAGGGGATGAGGGACGTGCGCTCCTCTCCGCCGCCCGTTCCCGAGGACACGGGGCGGCGGGCGATCAACCGCGCTCATGCCGATGCACAGAAGAAGCGAAAGGATGCTAAGGCGGTGAAGCACATGAAGCACATCCTCGCGCGCGAGGCATTGGATAAGCGCCGCCGTCAGCAATGGAAGGATGGTCTCCCGTTGGAGGAATCCTTGTCGACGTCGTTGTCGACAGAGGCCTCGGACGGGAATGACAAGGGCGAGGGAGGGCGAGGTCCCCTAGACCACCTTCCTAACATCGTGGAGGTGGCGCCTGGGGCGTCGGCAAGCAGCCCGGCACCCCCGGGAAGGGGAGGAGAAGCGGACCCGGGGCCGGCGGTTGCCCGCTCTAGGGACAAGGCCGACACGCCCGAGGCGCGGGCGTTAGGCAAACACGCCGTCAGCCCGATAAGCTCGGCGGCCGCGGCGGAGCAGGTGGCGGTGGAGGCGACACCACCGCCCCCGCAGAGGACCAAAGGGGCGCCGGGGTTCGCTGAGGACCGACTGGCGCTGATGGATACGGATGCGACGCCACTGCCGCTGCCTCTGCCGTTGCAGATGAGGTTTGCTATGGCGAAGCGGGGGCCACCCCGTTTATATTAAGTGTATTTTTGGCAGGGTCATAGTGTCTTCCGTTCGCTTTTTTGGTCTCGCGCTGACCCTGTAGGTTAATTTTCTTTAGTCAGAAGCGGCCTGCGGATGACCTCCCCTTGGCGCCCCTTAAGGCGCTTAAGGCAAGCCCCGGCTCCTCCGCCCACTGGGTGGTGGAGGCACAAGCCACTATCCAACACGGCGCGGCGTCGGCAAGGGTCGACCCAAAGGGACTAGCCGCCCAAGGAGGGGTTGCCGAGGTGGCCCCTACACAGTCGGATGGGGCCGTCGTGCCCTTTGTTGCCGAGGCTCCCGGGGCCTCCGAGGCTAAGGCGATGGAGGCCACGGTGCCCACGACCACCGAGACCGCAGTGGCCGTGGTCGGCGTCTCTGCGTCTGCCGAGGCCACGATGGCGGAGGTCAGAGCCCCCGAGACTGCCGAGGTCATGATTGCAGAGGCCGGAGCCCCCAAGGTCACCAAGGCCATCATGATGGCGGCGAGGCCGTCTGTGCAGGAGGCGGGGATGCAGGCGGCGGAGGCCTTGGTCGTGCCCTTGGTTCAGGGCCCACCGTTGTTGCGGGAGAGCGCCCGGGAGACGGAGGTCTATCCGATTTCCTCCGACGATACTTCCCGGGCGCGGGAGGTGGTCGACGTCGAGGAGACCGATGCCGTGGAGCGGCCGGCGCTGCTCTTGGACAAGGGAAGCTCGGCCCTCGTGCGGGTGCGACCCGAGCCTCGCGGGTGGGATCACCCGCGGGTACTATGGCGGAGCCGGGACGACCCTGAGGGGGAGCCTCTATTCGCCCTCGAGGACGCGGCCGAGGGTGGGCGCTGGAGCACCTTCGAGCAGTACCGTGAGCTGGCGGAGCGGTCGCTACAGATAGCACTGTCCGTGGTGACCGACGAACTGCCCAGAGTCGTGATGTTCGTGTTTTCCTTTCTCGCGTGACGTTGTTCTTTTCTCGATTTTTTTGTAATCGATGACCTCTGTTTTGCCTCCTTAGGAGCTCGAGACCCGGTCCCTCGGGAAGTCAGTCTTTCTCCGGCGGGAGAGGGGCATCTGGGACCAGCTTCAGCGGCAGGGGGGCCTTCTTGCCGATGCTAACGAGCTTCTGTCGGTGCGAAGCACGGAGGTGGAGGACCTCCACCTTCGCTGTGCCAACGCGAAGGTCGAGGCGGCCATAGCCCAAACGCAGCTCGCCCCCTTGGTGGCATGGGTCAAGGAGCTGGAGGAGGAGCTTACCCGCACCGTCAGCGATCGGGATGCCTTCAGGTCCTGGGCCGAAGAAGCGACGGCCTCGGGCAAGGCCCTCGTCGGGCAGCTGGGGGCGGAGGAGAGTGTGCACTGGCTGACCAGAGGCGCTCTGAACGAGGCCCTTGCTGCAGCTGAGGCCTCACAAATCGAGGCTGTGGTTTTGAGGGGGATGGTCGAGGGTGAGTTCTAGTCCCCTTGTTTTGTTTCCTTCTCCTTATGTTCGCTCCCTAACTTCCTTGTATGACGTAGAACTGGGGAGTGAAGCTTCCAGGGCGGCCGAGGCCTCTTGGGTCGAGGCCCAGCGGTTGAAGGAGAAGGCCGAGGCCTGCCAGGCCGAGACTCGATGCTGGGAGCAGAAGGCCAAGGGTGAGTTCCATGGGCTTCCATCCCCAACTTAGGTTGTTTTTTCTCTGGCTCGGCCTCATTCCATTTTTCGCGATGCAGAGTTAGAGGCGGAGTTCGCTCGGGCCGCCGAGGCTTCAAGCGCGGTGCAGACAGTGCTTGATACCGAGATTGAGGAGCACGAGGCGCTGAAACATGCCGCCCTTTCTGCCTGTGAGGCCTTGGAGGTCAAGGGGGTTCAGTCAGGTAGCTCCCTTGGGAGCCGCTTGATTACGCTGAGCAGCCAGATGTGCGAGCGGCTTCGAGGGGTGCTGCACATGGGTGTCAAGCGGGCGATGGCTATCATCTCCTCTCACTACCTTAGCGTCGACCTCCCGGCCATCAGTGATGGCTATGTTCTGCCTGATGATGACGAGGAGGCCAACGCGGCGGTCGCGAAGCTGATGGAGGCGGCGGAAGGCCCTGGCATGGTGCTGGCGATGCTCTTCGAAGAGGAGGTGGTTCCTCCCCTACCATCTGCCGGTGCTGAAGGCCCTGAGCCTTAATCTGGGCCCCGGGGGCTATGTAAAGATAGAATTGGGGTTATTTCTGTATCATAACGTTTGTGGCCGTCGAGGCCTCTATTTCTGAAGTATTTGTGTTTCTTAGTTGTTTTTCTCATGTTTCTGAGCCTTTGTCCTCTGTTGCTTCTGATCAGATTTTGTTTGCAAAACACCCCTTTGGGGCCTAAACCGTCCCTTGAGCGAGAGGCAGTGAGGGAGTGCCATAGCCCGGGGGCATAGGCCGTCTCACGACTCTACCGGCCGCTTGCTTAGGAAACAGACCTTGGTCCAAGGAGTCTTTACAAATGATTCGTCAGAGCCTGCTAGAGTCTTGGCGTTGGAATTTTTGCGAAAAACAACTAAAGAATGGTGCGTGGGACCTAGGGGGAGTCCCCCATCTAGCCCCCAAGGGAGGCTTGGTTCTGCCGAGGCAGAGCCGAGTCTCCCTTGTCGTGTTTATTGTACTGCCGAGACCTACGATGGGCTCGGGGGGTTTCTCAAAAAATAAGACCAACTAAAGAACGCTTTTTAATTGTATTTCGAGAAATGACATATACAATGCTTGGAAATTTAGGGATAAAAGCGACGTAGCTGTTCTATGTTCCAAGCGTTGGTGAAGATTTCACCCTTCTCGTTGGCCAGCTTGTAGGTCCCGGGCTTCAGTACTTGGGCGATGATGTATGGTCCTTCCCATGGCGGGGTCAGCTTGTGGCGACCCTTGTTGCTCTATGCTAGCCTCAACACTAGGTCGCCTACCTTCAAGTCTTGGCCTCGGACACGTCGGGCCTGATAGCGCCGCAGGCTCTGCTAGTACTTGGCCGAGTGTAGTAGCGCGACGTCTCGGGCTTCCTCCAGCTGATCAAGGGCGTCCTCTCAGGTGGTGCGGTTACTTTGTTCGTTATAGGCTTGCAGCCTCGGGGAACCATATTCTAGGTCAGTGGGGAGGATGGCCTCGGCCCCATAGACTAGGAAGAAAGGCGTGAATCCCGTGGCTCGGCTTGGAGTATTCCTCAGGCTCCAGATGACCGATGGGAGTTTGGCGAGCCATTTCTTGCCAAACTTTTTCAATCGGCTGTGAATCCTTGGCTTGAGGCCTTGTAGGATCATGCCGTTGGCACGCTCTACTTGGCCGTTGGTCCTTGGGTGTCCTACGGCCGACCAGGCCACACAGATGTGGTGGTCGTCGCAAAACGTCAGGAACTTTTTGTCGGTGAACTGCGTCCCGTTATCGGTGATGATGGTGTTGGGGACCCCAAACTTGTGGATAATGTCAGTGAAGAACAGCACCGCCTGCTCGGATTTGATTCGATTGATCGGACGAGCCTCGATCCATTTGGAGAACTTGTCGATTGATACCAGTAGATGGGTGTAGCCCTCGGGGGCCTTTTGCAGAGGCCCGACCACCCCACACGGCGAACGGCCATGTGATGGGGATAGTTTGAAGGGCTAGGGCTGGGAGATGCGTCTGCCGAGCATAGTACTGGCATCCTTCGCAGAAGCGTACTAGTTGGGTAGCGTCGGCGACCGCCGTCGGCCAGTAGAACCCTTGGCGGAAAGCGTTCCCTATGAGCGTCTGAGGCTCCACGTGGTGCCTGCAGGCGCCTGTGTGTAAGTCCCAAAGCAGGGCTTGGCTCGCCTCGGAACTGATGCACCGTTGAAGGACACCTGAGGGACTTCGCCTATACAATTCGTCATTGTAGAGGGCGTAGGTCTTGGCTCGGCGCGCAAGCCATCGTGCTTCGGTTCTGTCATCAGGGAGCTCCCCCTGATCAAACCAATCGAGGAACGGGACTCGCTAATCCGCATCCTGATCAGTCTACGGAGGCTCGGTGTTGACTTTCATGACCTTGGGCTCGGTTGAGGGGGTCTCGACAGTAGAGGGGGCATCGGGCTTTGCCACGGGTTCCCCAGGTGGGCCCTCCTCTGTTGTCGAGGTGCAGCCAATGGAAGGTTTGTGGAGGTCTCTGGTGAAGACGTTCGGGGGGACCGGGGCCCATGCCGAGGCCATCTTTGCTAGCTCATCGACGGCCTCGTTGTACTTCTGTGCGACGTGATTTAGTTCGAGACCGTCGAACTTGTCTTTTAGGCGTCGTACCATCTTGCAGTAAGCTTCCATTTTGGGGTCAAGGCAGTTTGACTCCTTCATCACTTGATCTATGACAAGCCGCGAGCCGCCTCGGACGTCGAGGCACCGCGCCCCAAGTTCGATGGCGACTTGTAAGCCGTTGATGAGGGCCTCGTATTCGGCCACATTGTTGGAGGCGGTGAAGTGGAGTCGCACCATGTAGCGCATGTGTACTCCGAGGGGCGAAATGTAGAGCAGACCCACGCCTGCCTCGGTCTTCATTAGGGATCCGTCGAAGTACAGGGTCCAGCACTCTGTCTGAATTTGAGCAGGTGGCAGTTGGGTATCTATCCATTCAGCCACGAAATTGGCCAAGACCTAAGACTTGATCGCTTTTCGAGGCACAAAGGTCAAGGTTTCCCCCATAACCTCGATAGCCCACTTGGCTATCCTGCCCGAGGCCTCCCGATTATGAACTATCTCGCCCAGGGGGAAGGATGATACCACAGTCACTGGGTGCGACTCGAAGTAGTGGCGCAGTTTGCGCCGGGCCAGGACCACAGCGTAGACCAGCTTCTGGATGTGGGGGTAGCGTGCTTTGGTCTCGGAGAGCACCTCGCTGATGAAATAAACAGGTCATTGGGTGGGCAGAGTATGCCCTTCTTCCTGCCTCTCTACCACTATGGCGGCGCTGACCACTTGGGTCGTTGCGGCGACATAGAGTAAGAGGGCCTCGTCCATGGCTGGGGGTATCAGGACGGGAGGATTGGTGAGCAGCATCTTGAGTCTGTCGAGGGCTTCTTTGGCCTCGGGGGTCTAGGAAAAGCGCTCGGATTTTCTCAATAGTTGGTATAGAGGCAATCCTTTTTCGCCGAGGCGCGAGATGAAGTGGCTCAGGGCGACAAGGCATCCCATGACCCTCTGTACTCCCTTGAGGTCTCTGATTGGTCCCATGCTGGTTATGGCCGAGATCTTCTCTGGGTTGGCTTCAATGCCGCATTCCAAGACTATGAATCCCAAGAGCATGCCTCGGGGGACCCCGAACACGCACTTCTCAGGATTGAGCTTGATGCCCTTCTCTCTAAGGCATTTGAAGGTTATCCTCAAGTCATCGATGAGACCCTCAGCCTTTCTGGTCTTGACCACGATGTCGTCTACGTAGGCCTCGATGGTCCGCCCAATGTTGTCGCCAAAGACCTGGGTCATGCACTATTGGTACGTGGCACCTACATTTCTGAGGCTGAAGGGCATCGTCATGTAGCAGTACATGTTGAATGGTGTGATGAAAGAAGTCGCGAGCTGGTCAGACTCTTTCATCTTGATCTGATGGTAACCAGAGTACGCATCAAGGAAAGACAGGGTCTCGCACCCTGTAGTGGAATCAACAATTTGATTTATTCGAGGTAATGGGAAGGGGACCTTTGGACAGGCTTTGTTCAAACTGGTGTAGTCTACACACATCCTCCATTTCCCGTTTTTCTTCTTGACTAACACGGGGTTAGCCAACCACTCTAGGTGGGACACTTCCTTGATGAAGCCGGCCGCCAAGAGTTTCTGTATCTCCTCACCGATGGCCCTACGCTTTTCTTCGTCGAAGCAGCGCAGGCATTGCCTCGCTGGTCTAGATCCAGCCCGGATGTCCAGGGCGTGCTCGGCGACCTCCCTTGGTATGCCTGGCATGTCCGAGGGACTCCATGCGAATATGTCGGCGTTCGCGCGGAGAATGTCGACGAGCACAACTTCCTATTTGATGTCGATGGTGGCGCTGATCCTCAGCGCCCAGTCGTCGGGGCAGGCGGGGTCGACTGGGGTGAGTTTGATGGTTTCTGTGGGCTCGAATGCCCCCGCGCGACGCTTGGAGTCAGGCACCTCGCCACTGAGTTGGTCGAGGTGGGCGATGAGGGTCTCGGCCTCTGCAAGAGCCTCGGCGTACTCGATGCATTCGACGTCGCAGTCGTATGCATGTTCGTACGTGGACTCAATCATGATGACACCGCTAGGGCCTGGCATCTTGAGCTTGAGGTAGGTATAGTTGGGCACTGCCATGAACTTGGTGTAGCACGGCCGCCCCAAGATGGCGTGGTAGGCTCCCCCGAACCCGACTACCTCGAAGGTGAGGACTTCCTTGCGGTAGTTGGAGGGGGTGCCGAAGCAGACAGGAAGGTCGATGCGCCCAATGGGTCGCGTGCGCTTCCCTGGAATGATGCCGTGGAAGGGGCGACGTCGCCTTGGAGCCTCGACCGGTCGATCTCCAAGAGCTCCAGGGTATTGACGTAGAGGATGTTGAGGCTGCTGCCTCCGTCCATCAACACCTTGGAGAGTCGGGTGTTGCCGATGATCGGGTCGACAACTAGTGGATACTACCTGGGATTCGGAACATGGTTAGGGTGGTCATCTCGATCGAAGGTGATCGCCTCTCGAGACCAGTCGAGGTACTAGGGGGTGGCCACCTTGACCGAGAAGACTTCTCGGCGTTCCCTCTTGTGCTACCGTGCCGTAAGGCATGCCGAGGGCCTACCGAAGATCATGAAGGCGTTGCGTACCTCGGGGAACCCGTCGTCCTTGTCTTCGTCCCGGCCACCGGTGCCCTTCTACTTGGCATCATCGTCGGGGAGCCCGAGCCTAGCGTAGTAGCGCCGTAGCATGGTGCAATCCTCGAGAGCGTGCTTGACCGGGCCCTGGTGGTAAGGGCAGGGTTTCTTGAGCATGTCGTCGAAGGGCCTACGACCTTTGAAGCCTCGGGGATTCTTGCGCTCTGTGGTCGTGACCAGATCAGCCTCCAGGACCTCCTGCTTCCCCAGGCGCCCCTTTTTCTTTCTCTTAGGGAGGTGGGAGGCTGAGGCCTCGGGGGCCTCATCCCTCCGCTTACCCTTGGTGTCGGTGTCGAGGAAGATGGCTCCGACAGCCTCTTCACCTGAGGCGAAGCTGGTGGCAATGTTGAGGAGCGTGGCAGCAGAGCGCGGCATGTTCTGACCTAACTCTCGGACCAAGTCCCGACAAGTGGTGCCGGAGAGGAAAGCCTGGACGATCTCTGAGTCGCCGACGCTGGGCAACTTAGTGCACTGTTTGGAGAAGCGCTAGATGAAGTCTCGGAGAGACTCGTCCGGCTTCTGGCGATAGCTCTTAAGATCCTAGGAGTTCCCAGGGTGCACGTATGTGCCCTAGAAGTTCCCGACGAAGATCCTAACCAAATCGCGCCAGTCGTGGATTTGCGAGGGTGGAAGGTGCTCGAGCCAGGCTTGCACCGAGTCCGACAGGAGCAAGGGAAGATTGCGAATGATGAGCAGGTATTCGTCCGCACCACCTAGCTGGTAGGCCAGGCGGTAATCGGCAAGCCAGAGTTTAGGGTTGGTCTCGCCGCAATACTTCACGAGATTGGCTGGTTCAGGGGAAGGACTATGGTCCTCCCCGCTGTCGTAGCGACCACCTCGGTGTGGGTGGTAGCCCCGAGCGGGCCCCTCGTTGTCGTGGCGTCGTCGCCTGCTGACCACCTCATAGTCTTCTTGCACCTCGCGTCGATTGCCGAGGCGATCCAGAAGCACGGGGACCCTGTGGGCTATTGGCGCTCAGTCGGGCTCGGGATGAGCCAGGGCTTCCCTGTCCTGCCGAGGCGGTGCCGTGGGTAGGTTCGAGGCGCCCCCGTGTTGCTGGGAGGCAGAACTCTTGGCCTGCTGAACCGCGGCGGTCTCTAGGAGATCCTGGAGCTCACCGCGGCCCCGCCGCCCCTCCGTGGTAGAAGGCTCGGGCATTGCGTGGACCAGCATTGCCGCAGCCGCGACATTCTGGCTAGCGCGATTGAAGACTGGGGGTTGCTCACTTCCCTCGTCATCATGGATGCGGTGATGCACATTGCGGGCCCTCCATCGGGCTCCTCCACCTTCGCCGCGACCTCGCTGTTCTTGTTCGAGAGAGTCTCGAAGCTGCTGCAGAAGGAGTTGGTCTTGTTCGACCTTGGCCTGGAGCTCACGGAGCTGCTCTAGGTCTAGGCGCTGAGGTCGTGCAAGAGCGACATTCTCATTTCATGTGGCTGGCAGGACATTGCGTGGGGGTGTGGCGGTGCCTGCCCCTAGACGAAGCGGGGAATGGCTACCTACCCCCTCATCCTCTTCGCCGGCCCTCGGCATCCTGAGCCCGACGTGAAAACACTCGTGAGTGGGGTCGTAAGTGCCTTCATCGTCGGAGTCAGAGTAGCCGAGGCAGTAGTCGCTTTGCCTTGTCCAAGCTCAGGCTAGACAGGTCCCCAGCCAGGGACCCTGTGCCAACAACTGGTCATAGGATATCAACGGGGAGTGGCGCGCCGCCCTGGGTTCGCGTAGCGTTAGGGTGGCCTTGCTCGCGTCGTGCCTGGCGAGCGCGGCGAGAGCGGCCGCTCGAGCACCGCCTGCGCATGGGCTGCCGGTGCGTAACTTCATCGTTGGGCGGTGGGGCTCAAGGAGTGAGGAGTACCATGTCGTACTCATTCCCTAGAGACATGAACTCTAGGCTCCCGAACCAAACTATGGTGCCAAGACGCAACGGTCATACGGGGTCTGCCATTCGGAACCTGCTAGGATGACGAAACTGACACGCAGAGGCCCCTACCTGGCGCGCCAACTGTCGGTGTTTCGGACCGGGGGGTCCTCAACCGACTAGTGAATTTGTTCTGCGTGCTCCTAATTCCAGATGGTGATGCAAGAGACACAAGATTTATACTGGTTCAGGCAATCAGTGCCCTACGTCTAGTCTGAGAGATCAAACTCGTATTCCTTGCACTGAAGTGCTCGTAGTAGGGGGTTACAAGCTAAGGGAGAGAGGGAACTGGTCCCAGGTCCCGGCAGGGTGTTGTGGGGGCCGTCTGAGACATTGCTCTCAAGCGGCAGGAATGTGTGCGTATGTCTGTTCTTTGTTTTTTTCCTAAGTGGCCCAAGTCCTCTCCTTTTATAGTTGAAGGGAGGACAAGGACAGTACATGTATTACTATGTGGCGTCGTGCCAATAGGGGTGGCATGTCCGAGCCCTGTGGCCTATTCCTATGGCGGCGTGGTCGTAGGAGTGGTCCGTCCTTGGAGTACTGGGGCGGCGTGGTTGTCCCATCAGATCCTGTGCGTCGTGGGAGCCCCGGGAATGCCTCGGAGTGGACACGGTGGCGAACGAGCAAGCCACTGTGGATGGACTATACGCAAGGCCGAGACTTGGTCAGTGCCAAGGCTTGCACTGCGGTGGGGGGGTCTCGGTAGGCACGAACCCCAAGATCGCCGAGGCCCTGGTGTACAGTGCCGAGGCCTTAAGCAGGCGGCTGATCATGGGTACAGCGTTAGGACACAGTGGCCGGTAATCCCCGTCGTACCCTGTCCCAGCCAGTATGGCGCTGATCGTGGACACAGTGTTAGGACATAGTGGCCGGTAATCCCCGCCGCGCCCTATCCCGGCCGGTATGGCGCTGATGCGACCTCGGGTCGCATCGGCCATTCTGAGGCGTTGAGCCACCGTCCGGCTGAGATTGCGGGTGTGGTTGAAGTATTAATGAGACGTGACGCGCTGTCGGGAGGGTCGACCGAGGCAGGGGCGACAGGCTACGGACGAGCTGGCCTCGAGCGACACGGAGAATGAGGCCTCGCGCGAGATGGAGATCAAGCTCCTTGCCGAGGCCTCGCGAGAGAGGCCTCGCTCGATACGGAGAATGCACCTCCTGCTGAGGCCTTCTATAGAGAGCCTCGGGCGAGGCAGAGACGGCGTTCCCTGCCGAGGCCTTCCCTGGAGAGCCTCGGGCGAGGCGGAGACGGCGTTCCCTGCCGAGGCCTTCTCTGGGGAGCCTCGCACAAAGCAGAGTTTGCGTCAGGATGCCGAGACCTCCTGCTCGAGGCTCGAGGTGAGGAGGAGGAGGACCCAGTGGGCTCGGTCGTGGCGGGTGAGGGGCCCACGACTTACCTTCTAGTTTTTATTTTTTAGATGGGACTTTAGCGACCCTTTCGATGTTTGCTTGGGGTACCCCGTTCTAAGGTACCCGACATGTCATATACTTGATGACGTAGGTGCCTCCATGGTGGTGCACCTACGATCTGTAGTGCTGGGCCCGGATGGTGGACATGTGGTGCGACCCCGTATGGGAGGAGAATCACAATGCATGCCGGGAGCGGCGTTTGCTGATGCCGGGTGCACCACACCATCAAGGCAACCTCAACCTCTCAGAATACGCGGCTAGATGGGTACGCAAATTCATTTCTTTATTCTAACGCTCAACTCTTCATAATTTCTAATCATATTGCTTTTTTTGCAGTCGACGACACATGGTGGCGAGCCTTGCTCCCAGTTCATGTCATATTCTTTGGCCCACAAGGGGAAGGCGACGTCCGATGTCGCCTACAACCTAGAGGACCTGCCCTTATTGTACAACAACGAGTCCATCCACAGCCACCTTGATGGATACACATCGATGGCAAGGGTGGTCCATGGCCCAGAGTATGATCCGAGCGCCCATGACCTTGATGGAGAAGTGGTCATGAGGGCGGGAGAAGGCAAGAAGCATGGCCGGTTCTGGATTGGCGATGGCACAATCGACACGGCTAGTACTCCCACTCTCTCCCAGATTCGAGCATGGAGCACGGGTTCCAGTCCGACGATACGCCCATGGCCGGACTCTACACTGTTCTAGATGAACACACACCGGGTTTTTTCTATTTTATTCATCGTTCATTGATTTTTACATACTTTTGCATTGCATTATAACATTGGGATGAAATATTGTCGGCTCAGCTGGAACAAGAAACGAGGCGTCGGGAGGAGCTAGAGGCGAAGATAGAGGCAGAGCGGCAGAGGATGGAGGCAGAGCGGCAAAGGATGGAGGTAGAGCAGCAGATGATGAAGGCAGAGCGGTAGAGGATGGAGCTGCAGATGTTTGAATATATAAGGGGTGTTTATGCTACAATCGGTCAACCTCTGCCACCGATGCCAGTCCCTCCTCCTCAACCTGCTCCAAACACTGTTTCAGGCACTATGAGTCGTTTTACAACCTTATAATCACCGTTTCTAGTTTATGCAGAATCAATCTTACAAAGATGCCCAGACACTAGAAACTTAGTGACTAATGCTATATGTTTGTTACCAACTTGTACTTAAGCAATCATACTAGACCACAATGCAACTGAGAAGATATTGCTGATAGTTGCAAGGGTTATACTAGTTAGGCAGCAGAGAGACCATACATGTTGTTCAATCTTGACTCACACATGCAATCTCTTCTCCTTTATGCAGCATCAATCGGCGGCATCGAATGAGCCTCATGACCTAGCATGGTGGCAGTGGAACTCGTGGCTTAAGTAACTACTTGTGATTTTATTTGCATTTGCATTTATGGATTACCTGTGACTACTTGTGACTATTTATGGTTGTGAATGAACCTACTAGTGATTCTGAAGTTTATTTGCATTAATGTGTTGTCGATATATCTATATGAACTGCCTATGATGTCTATTGTGAACTATCTGTGATGGATGTGATGTTTATTTGAATGTGGTACGTGGCTATGACCGAAACAAATAAACCGATTATTTGTGGCAGCTTTGCTGAGTGTTACACTCGACAAAAGGGCTATTTGCCGAGTGCCATGGAAATTACACTCGGCAAAGAGGGACACGTGGCAAAAATCTGTGCATTCTGGGACTAAAATGGCTTCTTTGCCGAGTGTCTGTGCTATGACACTCGGCAAAGAAGCCAACATTTATATGTTCTAGGCCAGTCTTTGGCGAGTGTCTGGTATTTGACACTCAGCAAAGAAGGCAGGTTTACCGAGTGTCCTAGAGTTGACACTCGGCAAAGAAGGCAGCTTTGCTGAGTATCCTAGAGTTAACACTCGACAAATAAGGCAGATTTGCCGAGTGTCCTGGAGTTTGACACTAGACAAATAAGGCAGGTTTGCCGAGTGTCAGGTCCGGGACACTCGACAAACGCGTCGTGACTGTCTCCGCGCCGTCGTGTAACTTTTTTTTCGCCGAGCATCGGTTTTAGCTCTCAGCAAAATATTTGCTGAGTGCCCGATAGAAAACACTTGGCAAAGAGACGTTTACCGACACTGTAGATGTCATGTACTGTTTGCCGAGTGTTACACTCAGGCAAATCCTTTGCTGAGTGTTTTTTGGTCTTTGTCGAGTGCCTGTGGCACACGACAAAGTCACTATTTCCAGTAGTGTCTGTACACCTCGGGTTGCTCGGTTGTATCGGATACCTCAGCAGTAACACTGAACAAACAAAATGCCCACTGTTTGACGTCTATTTCTAGGGCGTAAGCATTCGGACGGTACCGACGCACAAGAGAAGAAGTTCGCACAGCAAGCGAGCGAGCGCCCCAGCAGCGTTGGGCTCATGAGCGAACGCCCTAGCGGCAGGGCCACGCCGGCTTCACCCACGCTGCCCCAAATGTCGCCTGCGCCGTCGGCCCCATGCACACCCCATGTGCGATGTCCGATCCACTTTTGAAACATCAAGTTGCAACAGTTCTAACATACAAAAAAGATAGATAAAACACTTAAAACAAGCGTCTGAAATACTTGTGAAAATGCCTGAAAATACTTGAAAACCAATGCAAACATATGCAACCACCTGCAACAGACATGAAACACCTGAAACATGCATGTATATGCAACATCTAGATATACTTTTGCAACATCCAGATAAAAACACTTACTCCCTCTATACTAAAAAATCAAGTCATTTTGGATAGGATTTAGCGTACCAAGGAGTGATTAATTAGGGTGTACTTTTTCCTATCTGCCCTTATTAAATAGGGTAGCAGGTATCCCCAATACAACAAATGTTTGCAGCTTGGTTGGTTAGCTCATTGAGGCTCAAGCCTCGAGGGTTGTGTTCGATCCCTCGAGTCGTCATATTTTTTGTGTAATGTGTCAATTTTGCGCGTGATTTTTTTCGTTGGCGCTTGCCTGATTCGTTGGGGCTCGTTGCATGGCACTGTGGGCTCATTTTTTTCCCTTGCCGCATGGATTATTTTCCTTGGCGCTCGCGTTGGCCACTGCATGGGACTGTTGGCGCGATTTTTTTCCCTTAGCGCGGATCGCTCCATTTGCTGGTGCATGATTTTTGCGCCAATTCGATTGGGACACTTGCCTATTTAAACACCACAGTGCAAGTAGTACTAGTATGCAACACAACACTAAGCCAGCTCCTCTTGTTCATTTGTCGTGCAACTGTCCCAACACATGGACGAGTTCTTTGCTGGATTGGATCCCAATGGTAAGTACTTGTCCTATTTCTTTGTATCTTTGTCTCTGTTTTTTTATGCATGCATCCATTATTTTAAGTCTAAGTGTACATGTTCTTATGACACTCTACTAGATGACAATGAAGTGTTTGCTGCTTTGGATTTGAACTTGCTACCGGAAGATAAGGAATGGTGTTCTTATGTTCTTACTAGAATATTGACCTTAGGTTCTTCCAAGAGCAAGATTCCTAAAATAATGTTTTTTATGTGTGACCGCTCGACCAAGATTCGATGAGGGGGGAGTGTGTATTTTTAACGGAAAGATAGGATGCTTTCCTCTAGTTACTTTTGAGCATGCTAAGAGTAGTAGTGTTAACCGGCCAGCTGGGACAATTGAAGCGAAGCCGATAGCAACAATTACAAGAGATGTAATTAGAGAATTCATGATTTCTAGTGTTCTTCCTGCTATTCGAGCTAGATGGCCACTAGAAGATGTCGACGAGCCTATCTACATTCTGCAAGATAATGCACCTTCTCATATTAGAGTAGAACATGATGATCCACAGTTCCTTGAAGCTGGTAAAGAAGATGGTTTCGACATTAGGGTCATTTTTCAACCATCAAATTCACCAAATTTTGATATTGTAGATCTGGGCATACCTTGTGCTATCCAAGCTATTGAAATTAAGAAAGATGCAAAAAGCGTTGATGGCCTTATTCTGAGCGTTCAACAGATACACTCTCTACAAGTATATTTTCTTTTCTAGTTTCAACTCAGTCTAATTTCATAAGTAGCAGTATATCATTATAACTGAATTTAATTTCATTAACAGGCCTTTCAAAATTTCAATATTATTCTCTCGTTGCTAGCTGACGCTTTGGAGAAGCTTGGTTCATGGAGGAACAACTAGACCTCGGATTAGTAGTTGCACAATTAGACTTCTTTGGTATTTAGGCAAATATGGATGTATGCACGAGACATTTAATCTTGATCGAACAAATACAGTAGTACTCTATCTTTGCATCTCATTTCTTTTTTATGTGCCCACCCTGCATTGCTACTGTTCCCTTTGTTGAGGAGCCATGGCCATGGACGACTCATCCTCCGGCTCTGAGAGCCCACCTCCTCGTCCTCCTTGGAGGCTCCTGCGTCTCTGACCGCGTCATCCTCCCTCTCCTCCGCCGTGGCCAGCGACGTCCTGCGGCGCAACTCGATGGACTCCGACAGCACGACGTCCAGCGGTGCAGATCGACGGACCACCATGACGTCCTCCGCCGCGACGTCCTACGGCGCGATGGCCTCCATGTGTCGCTTCATGGCCTCCATGCGCAGCTCGGGCGAGCTCTCTCTCTCCATAGAGACAAGCGACGGACACTCTCTGATGTGTGGCGCGAGCGAAGCAAGGGACGACGGCAAGCGAGGAGGCGCAATTAAATGTATCCTCGGGACTGGGCGACGCCGTGACAGGCCAGGATACGAAACAGTGGGGGTAATCCCTTCCAAAACTCTCCCCATGCGCCCAAAACGACTTCATTAGAGAAAACCACTCCACCCCCTAAAACGGCATGATTTCTGAGTACGGAGGGAGTACAAATTTGGAACATGCACTTAAAACATACGTGCATAGCTATTGCAACATGTGCAACATTCTGATCTACTATTGTAACATCCTGATCTACTTTTGCAACACCGATACGAAACACTTACAACATACCTCTGAAACACTTGAAACATATAGTTGCAACATATGCTTTCAGCGCAAACATCTCCTTGCTTCTTCGGCGAATGGAGGCTCGTCGGCGCGTGGAGTTCAGCGGGTGTGCTCGCTGACGGCACGGAGCTCACTGCTTCGGTGGTGAAGGCCGCGACATGTCCGATGAAGAAGGACGCGCGATGGTCGGTGATCGCAGTGGAGAGTGAGGAAGGCGGATGGTGGAGCTCGGGTGCATAGGAGAGGAAGGATGGCGGTCGGCTGGTCGCGGTGGAGAGAGCCGCGGTGGAGCACGGTGGGGTGGCGCAGTCGCGATGCAGCACACCGCAGCGGTGTGGGCGCGGCGGCGCATTCTCGGTGCAGCATGCCGCGGCGTTGCAAGCACGGCAGCGATACGAGAACGAAGACTACAGAATACAGAAAGTGAGAGCAGAGATTTGTTTTTGAGCAACATGAGATGGTGCAAGTAAGACCGTTGGACCGTTCGGGCGGGCGTCAAGGCCCCCAACGCAAGCGTCCGGACCAACGAACACCCTACCCACAACATTTCCGAACAAAATGATGTTCAATTTCCTAGAGCACCAAACCAAACTATTGACCGATGACTGAAATTTCAGTTCTTTCGGTTTCGTTCGGTGTTGGGTCTTGGTTTTTTCTGTCCACGCCTAGAAGGAATCTTCCAGCGGATGGATATTTTTCCAGTATGTTGGCTCGTGAGTTCATCCTGTTAAAATGCATGAGCTAGTCAAATAATTTCACCTTCTCAGGAAGCCAACTTTCCCACGTTCGTTTCGCTGAAAAAAGAAGCTGAAACACTGTTCCGGCTGATTTGTTGTTAGAGAAAAACACTGTTACAGCTAAAAAAGGCAAGCCGAAAAGTACGGATTATAACGGCCCCGGAGCTCCGCATCGTCAATGTGCAAAGCTCGATAGGGCACCATGGCTGGAAAAGAGGGGCATATGGATGGGAGCTTGAGTCGTCTGAGGTCTGGAAAGTGAGGGAGGTGAACCATGGTCAGCGAGGAGATGAGGTTGGAGATTTAGTTCCCGGGCTGCTTGGTGCGACAGTCAGGGTTGAAGCAATAGGGATTGGTTGTCTTCCGTGAGCTTAGCCGGCGATCCACTGACTGTACCATGTCCCGAGCGCGGCGACTCGTGATCTTCGTCGATTCATTGGCCTCGCTCGTCTATCTCATCCGATCGACCGATCCTATCCCGTCGCGATATCGCGCGGCGCGATCCGACGCAACCTGGATCACAGGTTGGCGATAGATCGATCGGCGTCGCAGCATGCAGCGCGCGTTTCCCAGCAGGCGGTCTCGGCGGCCGAACGCATCCAACGTCGTCAGGCACACACAGACCGACAAATAGTACTGGACTACGGAGTACTCCGTACTAGTATAAAATATACATGTGTGTGAGGGGTAAGAACACCATTTGACATGTTAGGTGGCTCTTGTGTTCTTGTTCCTACTTTGACGTGAAATTATGATTTTGCCCTCGTTTTTCTAACTTTGTGATTTTGCCCTTAACTGTAGCAAAGTCAACGTGATTTTGCCCCTGGTCAACGGTAAAAACAGGGGCAAATTCGCGTTGACCAGGGGCAAAAACGCGTTGACTTTGCTACAGTTAAAAGCAAAATCACAAAGTTAGAAAAGCAAGAGCAAAATCATAAGTCAGAGACAACGTGATCTGGTAGTACAGGAGCGAGCAAGCTGATGAATGCATGATGGTTAGTATTTTGGTAGTTTCCAGACAACCAATGGCGCAGCCAGGTAGAGGTAGCGCGCGTTTAGTTCGCGAAAAGTGCGAAATTTGGCTACGGTAGCAATTTCGTTTTTATTTGACAATTAGTGTTTAATCATGGACTAATTAGGCTCAAAACGTTCGTCTCGCAATTTCCAACTAAACTGTGCAATTAGTTTTTATTTTCGTCTACATTTAATGCTCCATGCACGTACCGCAAGATTTGATGTGACGGATACTGTAGCATTTTTTGGAAAAACTTTTCGCGAACTAAAAAGGGCGTAGTTGCACCTCTCACTCTCGGCTGGGATCGCTGTCGTTTCCTCGCCCTCGATTCATTCTCATTCTCCCAATGAAACTCCGATATTCATGTCCTTACAAAGAAAATAATATCCGTGTCACGTTTCCTCTCACATTCCTGTCATTGTCTCGAGCCGATGACTCATCACGAGATGGATTATGACCCGCATAACAAAACTCAGGCCTTATTTAGTTGCACGTAAAGTTTTAGCGTGTCATATCGGATGTTACATGGAGTGCTCGAATACTAATACAAAAACAAATTACAGAATCCGTCTGTAAATCGTGAGATAAATTTATCAAGCCTAATTAATTTGTCATTAGCATATGTGTGTACTGTAGCACTTTATTGTTAAACCATGAACTAATTAGACTTAAAAGATTCGTCTCGCAAAGTAGTCGTAATCTGTGTAATTATTTTTTTTCTAGTCTATATTTAATACTCTATACATGTGTCAAACATTCGGAAACTTGTGGGGAGGAACTAAAAAGGCCTCAAATAAAAGCCTTGCGCCGCCTGCGCTGCGCCATTGCCCTGCTCTTTGGCTACTGTAGCTCAAGCGTGACAGTACGGTGTGAGTGGCGTCGCCCTCATGGCCACGAGCAGCCACTGGTACACCTGTGGAGAGGTAACTGCAGACGTCCAGCTCAGGGGTCGCGTCGCGCACGCAAGGCGCCCCCAAAGTGTCCGAGGCCGCCAGTCAGATTTCAGAACAACGACGAGGGGGGGGGGGGGGGGGGGGGGGGGGGGGCTGCCTACCCCTCCCACGGGGCTACGTGTGGGTGCCACTACCGCTTATGGTCCTGTCGTGTCATTCGTCTCGCTGCGGAGCTCTTTGTTGTGCCTGTGTGTCCTTGAAGGCTTTTGTTTGTCCTACTATGATCATGATTAGTTCTCCTAATTTTCTGAATTTGGCACTATACAAAAAGAAGATTTTCCGTTACATTAAACTTGCGGTATATGCATGAAGTACTAAATATAGACGAAATCAAAAACTAATTGCACAGTTTGATTGTACTTTACGAGACGAACGTTTTGAGCCTAATTAGTCAATGTTTGAACAATTATTATCAAATACAAACGAAATGCTACAGTGGCTACAGTGCGGCTTGATTTCAGGTGCCGCCAACTTTGGCCGGAACTAAACGCGGCCTATGGTCGACTTGCGGACGCTTTGCTGTTTTTGTTGTCACTTCTCCGTCGAATACTTTGCCACCGACTACTTTGCCGCTGCTGTTTTTGTTGGATGCTCGTGTCGTCTCCTCTGGTGGGTGGATGCTTTGCCACCGTGGTTGTGCAGGCAACTTTTCGTGTTGATGTTTTTTGTTCTCGTAAGTATAGTAGTTAGGGTTTCGGGGCTGAGGGCTCTCTCCCCTTGCTTCTTTTCATTTTAGCTTGGTGGCCGGTTTGTAATATGTGCTATGAGGGCTCTCTCGTCGTCGCGTCGAGTAATTCTTTTTCTCTTTAATGAAAATGTAGTAAGGCACTATCGTAAAAATCACTACCGCAGATAATTATATATGTCCCTGACCATTACACTACAACCCTCAATACTGATCATAGGCCTTGTCTACAAAAATTCATAACTTTTGCATATGAAGCTAGATGAAGACACGTTTTTTAGAATTGTAATGCTCAGTGACATCTACAACTTTGTAGTTGACAAGTTTTGATTGAATGTAGTGTGAAAATTTCTTTTTAAATTCCCATATTGTGAAATTTAATATTTAGAATATCAGTAGCCATTTGGAATCACTAGTACAGAAAATATCTTTATTGGTGGTATTTCCATATTTCTACTAACGCTTTTACCAACCGCTAGTGTGAAAGACCAATAAAAATCAGCACACTTTACTGTCGTCACCTAAGAACCGCCATCGTAAAAAGTTACAATGACGGTTTTCTTAAGGGAGCCACCACTGTAATTCGATTTACAATAAGGTTTTCTTAAGGAAACCCTCAAGGTAAATGATTTTAAAAAAATGCAAATTGGGCTAGAAAAATAGCAAAAGAAATCCAAGGAGAGCTGTCTAGGGAGCCACACAATTTTTAGCATTTTTTCGTGGAAAAAGTTATCGAGCCTTAAATGATTTCAAATGAAAACGTAGTCAACTATAAAGTTGTAGATCATTTCGAATACTACAACTTTCATTTAGACCATTTCTCTATCTGAGATCATTTGAAAAAAATTCAAAAAAAATAGTTTCAAATTATTTGTGCTAGGTTAAAAAATGCCAAGTATACCGCCATTAGAAATACATTTATACTTGCAGTAGACTGAAGAAACAACTGGTAAAAATTAATTTACAATGGCAGTTTATAGACATGGGTCCACAATTTCATTTGTACTGGTGCCTATACATTATGAACCGTTAGTGAAAAAAAAGCACAGACATAAGCAAAAAACAATTTTGTACTAGTGCATCTTAAATATTCATTTATTTTTTGGGGATTTTAAAATTTAATATATTCAAAAAGACTATGGCATAGATTGTGTCAACGTTTCAAGTCATTTGAAAATTATAAATTTAGAATTTTGTAGTGTAAGAAAATAAGATAGTTATTTACGATTCCAAATGACTTCAGAAAATGCAACTTTCTTGCATAGTTTGAGAAAAAAATGAATTTAGATAAAATTTTTATCAACTATAAATTTATAAATCGTATTGATAGCTACAATTTTTGTATATAGTGTGTCAACGTCCGAGGTTGTTTGATAATTTTAAATTTTGAATTTCAAAATCTGAGAATTTTAAAAAGAAGTTTTGGCACTATAAACAGTTTTAAATAAAATGTGAACTACAAAGTTAGAGATCTCACTGAGCACTACAATTTTGATATAAAATATGTCTTCATCCGACTTTATATATGCAAAAACTTATGATATTTTGAGATAAGTGTTAAGGATGGTAGTATAGTCGTCAGGGGCTACAATGACCGCTTTTTAACTTCTCTCTCTTGCTCTTCTAGAAAATATTATTTTAATAGTAAAGACAACGTTGAGTAGGGTCCATCTACAAATATCAACATTAAAGGATATTCTATAACAATTTACTCAATATATATATATACCGGGGCTTCCAATAGCTAATGGAGAGCCCCAGCCAGCCCCACCCAGCCCAACTATCTAGGTCCGCCCAGCTGACACGCGCGCACAGGTGCGGGACCCTGTAGACCCAGCCAATCAGCTCCTATGGTTTATACCTTTGCCTTGAGCTTTTTATTTTTCTCTTTCTTCTTTCCAAGTCCAAGCACTTGATCATCATCATCATGCTATGATCTTCATTTGCTTCATCACTTGGAGTGTGCTACCTATCTCATGATCACTTGATAAACTAGGTTAGCACTTAGGGTTTCATCAATTCACCAAAACCAAACTAGAGCTTTCAATCTCCTCCTTTTTGGTAATTGATGATAACCCTTATACAAAAATATAAAATAAAATTCAATTGAATCCATGTTGCTTGCCCAAGCATATTTACCATGTGTAAAAGGATATGGACAAGTTTCATGAACCCCAAATGGTAGCAATTGCTCCCTCTACATATGTGCTAAGAGTTTGGATTGTAGCTTGCACATATGCTTAGATAGGAAATGTAGGAGTCAATGTCTACCACATGATGCTAAGGTATAAAAGATGGACCTTTGAAGCGTGATACCAATCAGAGTGCACCAATATACCATCCTTAGCACCATGGTTAGCTTAATACCACTTGGAAATATTTGGAAATGAAATTTATCTAGTGATTTCATTTCATCATTCAATCTAACAACTAGCATACATCACACAAGCATGGATATTTTAAATTTAGAACATATGCCATGCAAGCAAACATATGAAATGCACATTCAAATGCACCATACAAGTTCATGAGCTTGCTCCCCCTACTTGTGTGCTCAAAATTTTAATTGATCCCATTCCTTTTTCACCTTTCTCCCCCTATGTCATATATCAAGTATATCTTTATGTTTCTCTCCCTTTATGATATTTCTCCTCCTTTTTCACTATTTTTACTACTATCTTTGTTTCTCTCCCCCTTTGTCATCAATGACCACAAAGGTTCTAATATAGATAGTATTACTTGTAGGGTCGAGATTATCAATGTCAATCAATGGGGTGAGGATCATTTTCCCAAATTTGGTCCAATCTAGATCATTTGCCAAAGATATTTAACTCGGTTTGATCCAAGGACAAGCTTCTTCACACCTCCAAATAAGGGTTATCTTGTACCATGTTGAGTTAAATACTTAGAGCTCATTTTCTAGATCAAACACTAGGTTTACAAGCCCATAAACATGTCATATGCTATCACTAGATCAAATCAAGCATAGGAGCAATAGTGATATCATATAAACATCAAAATCATTTGATTTTCATGAATGGGCCTAATAAAATAGAACCACTTGAAAGGTCCTAATAAAATTGAAAATGTGACTAGATGCACTAATCATGTCCTTAGCAAAGATGTATGTCATGCCAATCAACTTTTACCTTGGATTGCTCAAAGGAGAGGCATGTCATATGAGTGGGGGTGCATCAACACATATTTGAGAAATCCAATATGTTCAACTCATTCCTTAGCTTGCAAAACCTTTTCTCATCCAATGGCTTGGTGAATATATCGGCAAGTTGATCTTCGGTGCCTACACTCTCAATGCAAATATCCCCTTTTTGTTGGTGATCTCTTATGAAATGATGGCGGACATCAATGTGCTTTGTTCTTGCATGTTGAACCAGATTGTTGGTCAACTTGATTGCACTCTCATTGTCACATAGCAATAGCACTTTCTTGAACTTGATTCCAAAGTCACACAAAGTGGCCTTCATCCAAAGTATTTGTGCACAACAACTACCGGCGGATATGTATTCGGCTTTGGCGGTTGATAATGCAACACTATTTTGCTTCTTTGATGACCATGAAACAAGTGATCTTCCCAACAATTGACATGTGCCCGAGGTGCTCTTCCTTTCAACCTTGCATCCCGCATAGTCCGAGTCGGAGTAACCAACTAGCTCAAACTTTGCTCCTTTGGGATACCACAAACCAACATTAGGTGTATGCTTCAAGTACCTCAATATTCTCTTTGTAGCCTTCAAATGACTTTCTCTTGGTGAGGCTTGAAATCTTGCACACATGCATACACTAAACATGACATCCGGCCTTGATGTGGTCCAGTGTTTTCCTAAACGCTAAACGGTAAACAGTCGGTCACCTACCGTTTAGCTATTATTTGGGCTAAACGGTCCACTAAACGGGCTAAACGGTCAATTAAACGGGGTAAACGGACGATTAAACGGAAACGGACGGAAACGGCGCACCACCGTGTAGCGTGTACACGGCGTGTACACGGGCTACACGGCCGTGTAGGCGAACAGTGATGTGGTCACATAGAGTAGGCTTCCAATCATAGACCGATACAATTTTTGATCCACCATATTGCCACTTGCATCACTATCCAAGTTGTCATTTGTTCCCATTGGTGTGCTAATGACTTTGCTATCAATCATGCCAAACTTCTTGATCATATCCTTGATGTACTTGCCTTGACTCACAAATGTACCATTCTTTAATTGCTTGATTTGAAGACCAAGGAAGTAACTCAATTCTCCAATCATGGACATCTCAAACTCATTAGCCATCATCTTTTCAAACTCATCACAAAATTCTTGATTGGTTGATCCAAATATGATATCATCAACATATATTTGCAACACAAATAGATCTTTTCCAATCTTCTTGATGAAAAGAGTGGTGTCAACCTTGCCCATGGTGAACCCTTTAGAGAGTAGGAAATCACTCAATCTCTCATACCATGCTCTAGGTGCTTGCTTCAAGCCATATAATGCCTTCTTCAACTTGTACACATGGTTGGGTTTCTTGTCATCTTCATAACCGGGAGGTTGCTCAACATATACTTCTTCATTGATGTAGCCATTGAGAAATGCACTCTTAACATCCATTTGATAGAGCTTGATGTTGTGAGCACAAGCATAGGCTAGCAAGATTCTAACTGCTTTCAATCTAGCAACCAGGGCATATGTTTCTCCAAAGTCAAGACCTTCAACTTGTGTATAGCCTTGTGCTACCAATCTTGCTTTGTTCCTTACTCCTATCCCATCTTGATCTTGCTTGTTTCTAAAGACCCATTTGGTTCCAATCACATTGTGTCCCTTTGGTCTCTCTACTAATTCCCATACTTGATTTCTTGTGAAGTTATTCAATTCTTCATGCATAGCATTCACCCAATCAACATCCTTCAATGCTTCATCTATCTTCTTTGGTTCAATGGATGACACAAATGAGAAGTGTTCACAAAATGATGCCAATCTTGATCTAGTTTGCACACCTCTTGAAATATCACCAATGATAGTGTCCAATGGATGATCCCTTGCAACATTGGTTGGTTGGAGGATTGGAACTTGATTGCTTGCACTTGCTTGATCATTGGGTTGAGATGATGTACTAGCCACTTGATCTTGTTCATTGTCATGAGAGCTACTTGCACTAACTTGATTTGTATCATCTTGCACATTTGAGTTAGAGAGCACTTGCACTTGATCATCTTCATCATCATTCACTTGCCTAGGCCTCAATTCACCAACATCCATGTTCTTCATGGCATTTGAAAGTTGAATGCCTCTAACATCTTCCAAGTTTTCATCCTCTACTTGTGAACCCTTGGTTTCATCAAATTCAACATCATGAACTTCCTCAAGAGTACCATTATCTAAATTCCAAACTTGCCCAATCTTGTGCCTTTCATCAAGATATAGCATTTGCAACCAAAGACCCGAAAATATGCAATGTTGGGCTTTCTACCATTCAAGAGCTCATATGGTGTCTTTTCTTTCAATCGGTGACAATAGAGGCGGTTGCTACAATAGCAAGCCATGTTGATAGCTTCGGCCCAAAAGGATTGACTCACATTGTACTCACTAAGCATAGACCTTGCCATATCAATGAGTGTTCTATTCTTCCTCTCAACAAGGCAATTTGATTGAGGAGTGTACTTGGCCGAGAATTGATGTCTAATTCCAAATTCATCACACAACTCATCAATTCTAGTGTTCTTGAACTCAGTACCATTGTCACTTCTAACTCTCTTGATGGTTGTTTCAAACTCATTGTGAATGTCCTTGACAAATGATTTGAATGTTGCAAACACATCACTTTTGTCCACTAGAAAGAATACCCATGTGTATCTAGTGTAATCATCCACTATCACAAAGCCATATTTGTTTCCACCGATACTAGTGTATTGTGTTGGCCCAAACAAATCCATGTGCAATAACTCAAATGCTTTACTAGTGCTCATCATAATTTTCTTAGGATAGGTGTTTCCAATTTGTTTGCCGGCTTGACAAGAGCTACAAAGCTTATCCTTTTCAAACACATCTTTCAAGCCTCTAACCAAGTCATGCTTAATCAATCTATTCAATTATTTTATTCCAACATGACCAAGCCTTCTATGCCATAACCAACCCATACTAGACTTAGTGAACAAGCATGTAGATAATCTAGCTTCACAAGCATTGAAATCAACCAAGTATAGATTCTCATATCTAAAACCTTTGAAGATCAAATTAGAGCCATCTACACTTATGATCTCTACATCATCTACCCCAAATATGCATTTGAATCCAAGATCACACAATTGTGCCATGGATAGCAAATGAAAGTTCAAGCTCTCTGCTAGCAACACATTGGATATGCTCATGTCATTTGATATTGCAATCTTACCAAGCCCTTTGACCTTGCCTTTGCCATTGTCACCAAATGTGATACTCTCATAACCATCATTGCCATTGGTGTTGATTGAGTTGAACATTCTTGCATCACCAGTCATGTGTTGAGTGCACCCATTATCAAGAACCCAATGCCTTCCTCCGGCTTTATAATTGACCTACAAAAGAAGATCAATTCTTTTTAGGTACCCAAACTTGCTTGGGTCCTTGAAGGTTAGTTACTAAGCTCTTTGGAACCTAAATGGCTTTCTTCTTTGAGCCCATCCATGGTTTACCAATGAACTTAGCCTTTACACCATTTGTATCCTTAGTAAGCATATAGCATGAATCAAGCTTAATAGAGGATACATTAGCATTTTTGCTCTTGTTTTTGCATTCTTGCTCTTTGTGACCCACTTGCTTGCAACTAGTGCAAAACCGACCATTGTTCTTCACAAAACTAGTCTTGTGAGGAGCAAAGGCCGCCTTGCCTTTCTTGGGGGTATAGCCCAATCCCACTTTGTAGAGAGAAGCTCTTTGGCTACCCGAGCACATAAGCAAGCGGTCCTCACCACCATAAGCTTTAGCTAAGGTGTGAGTGAGCTTATTGACCTCCTTCTTGAGGTTCTCATTCTCAACCACTAGTGAGGTGTCACAAGTGAGACCATCACTACTAGATGAGGAGGAAGTGGAAGTACTACAAGAAGGGTTAGTAGGAGCAACAATGATAGGTATAGATAGTGATTCATCAATTATATAACAAGTTAAACCTACATTGCAAGTTTCAACATGCTTCTTTTTATTTTGCTCTTTAAGCGAAGAAGAATGAGCTTTTTCAAGCTTTTTGTGAGCTTTGCCAAGCTTCTCATGGGCTTCCTCTAGCTTCTCATGAGTTGCTTTGAGCTCATCAAGGGCTTGCTTAAGGGCTTTTACCTCCTTATTCAAGCTCTTGCATTCCCTTCTCTTAATGTCAAAGTGTTCTTTAGCATCTTCTAGCATGTCAAATAATTTGTCCTTAGTAGGTTCATCATCATCACTATCACTATCATTTTCATTTTCATATTCATTATCATCAACATGTTCTTCATCACTTTCATCATCACAAGATTATACCTTAGTGGCCTTAGCCATGAAGCATGATGAAGATTCGAAGAGAGAAGGCTTCTCATTGATAGCAATGCTTGCAAGAACCTTCTTCTTGGTGGTCTTGTTATCATCACTATCATCATCATCATCATCATCATCACTTGAGGAAGCATCACTATCCCAAGTGACTACATATGAACCACCCTTCTTCTTGAATGCCATCTTGTCCTTCTTCTCTTTCTTTTCTTTCTTGTCCTTCTTCTTGTTCTTCTTGTTGTCATCATCATTATCGCTATTGTATGGGCATTGAGCAACAAGATGATCTTTGCTTCCACACTTGAAGCACCTTCTTGACTCTTCTTTGTTCTTGAATGAAGATTTCTTTCTTCTTGCACGGTAGCCCTTCTTCACCATGAACTTGCCAAATCTTTTGACAAAGAGAGCCATCTTCTCATCATCCCAAGATTCATCTTCTTCACTTGATGTCTCTTGCTTAGCTTTGCCCTTTGATGATGTAGCTTTGAATGCCATGCTCTTCTTATTGTCATCCTTCTTGTCATCTTTCTTCTCCTTCTTTTCTTCCTTCTCATCATCATCTCTATAAGCATCATCGGTCATGATATCTCCCAAGATTTGGTTTAGTGTCATTATGTTCAAACCAGTCCTCACTAGTAAGGTGACCAACATGCCAAATCTTGTGGGCAAACATCTCAAGAACTTATTGGAGAAGTCCTTGTCTTCTATCTTTTCACCAAGTGCTTTGAGATCATTGACAATCACTTCTATCCGATGGAACATGTTTGGCACACTCTCATCTTCCTTCATCTTGAAGCTTGCAAACTTCTCTTTGAGAATATATGCCTTTGCACCCTTCATGGCTTGAGTACCCTCAAATGATTCTTCCAATTTCTTCCAAGCTTCATGAGCCATCTCAATATTCTTGATTTGCTCAAATGTTCTCACATCAATTGCATCATGAATGGTACTTAGAGCAATGTCATTATTTTGGAGAAGCACTTCTTCGGCCATGGTGGGATTTTCTAGATCATCAATCTCAATTTTGGTTTCTACCACCTTCCACACCTTTCTATTGATTGACTTGATATGTGTGGTCATCTTTGTCTTCCAATAAGAATAATTTGACCCATCAAATTAGGGTGGCTTTTTGGTGTTGTTGATTTGAGCCATTTTAACACCGAAGGTTGTTAAGCCTCAAATAACGGTGACCTCAGCTCCGATACCACTTGAAAGGTCCTAATGGCTAGAGGGGGGGTGAATAGCCTAATAAAATTTCTACAACAACACTTAACAAACTAGTTAGACAATTATGAGGCGAAGCAAGTGTTGCACTAGCCTACTCAAAAAGCAAGCCACCTACCACAATTCTAGTTTAGATAGTGTCGATTCACACAAGAGCTATGACACTACCCTATGTTAGTGTGCTCTCAAAGGCTAACTAAAGAGCCACACCAACCAAGCAAGCAAGCTCTCACAACTAGCTACACTAAAGAGCTTGTCAACTAGTTTGTGGTAAAGTAAAGAGAGTGATCAAGAAGGTTATACCACCGTGTAGATGAAAGAACCAATCAATCACAAGGATGAATAACAATAAAGACCAATCACCTCGGAATCAGTGATGAACACAATGATTTTTTTACCGAGGTTCACTTGCTTGCCGGCAAGCTAGTCCTCGTTGTGGCGATTCACTCACTTGGAGGTTCACGCGCTAATTGGCTTCACACGCCAAACCCTCAATAGGGTGCCGCACAACCAACACAAGATGAGGATCACACAAGCCACGAGAAATCCACTAGAGTACCTTTTGGCTCTCCACCAGGGAAAGGTCAAGAACCCCTCACAATCACCACGATCGAAGCCGGAGACAATCACCACCCTCTGCTCAATGATCCTCGCTGCTCCAAGCCATCTAGGTGGCGGCAACCACCAAGAGTAACAAGCGAAATCCACAGCGAAACACGAACACCAAGTGCCTCTAGAAGCAAACACTCAAGCAATGCACTTGGATTCACTCCCAACCTCACTATGATGATGAATCAATGATGGAGATGAGTGGGAGGGCTTTGGCTAAGCTCACAAGGTTGCTATGTCAATGAAAATGGCCAAATGTATGAGCTTCAACCGGCCATGGGGCTTAAATAGAAGCCCCATGAAATAGAGCCGTTATACCAATTCACTGGGCATAATGCGGGTTGACTGGACGCTATAGTCCAACTGACTGGATGCAGCACCGGACGCTCCAGTCATGAATATCGGACGCGTTCGGTCGGCATACCGAACATGTTCGGTAGCCCCCAGACTGCCACATGTCTAGTTCAAATCATCATAGCCGTTGCTACTTAATCTACCGACGACCGGACGCTCACACCGGACGCTGAGTCACAAATGATCGAACGCTGAGCCGCAGCATTCGGTGGAGTACAGTAAGCATCCTTGCTCAACCGGACACGTCCGGTGATACCGGACCGGATGCTGCCAGCGTCCGATCGACTGTCCCGCCGTATACTATGTTTTCTGATTCACACCGGACGCGTCCGGTCGCGGAGTTCATCGCCAAATACCAAATGTGTCCGGTCACCATACCGAACGTGTCCGGTCACTCTATAACCAGCGCGACTAGCTCCTTTTCAACTCTATCTTCTTCACCATTGCTCAAATGTGCCAACCACGAAGTGTATCACCTTGTGCACATGTGTTAGCATATTTTCACAAACATTTTCAAGGGTGTTAGCACTCCACTAGATCCTAAATGCATATGCAATGAGTTAGAGCATCTAGTGGCACTTTGATAACCGCATTTCGATACGAGTTTAACTCCTCTTAATAGTATGGCTTATCAAACCTAAATGTGATCACACTCTCTAAGTGTCTTGATCACCAAAACAAAATAGCTCCTATGGTTTATACCTTTGCCTTGAGCTTTTTGTTTTTCTCTTTCTTCTTTCCAAGTCCAAGCACTTGATCATCATCATGGTATCATCATCATCATGCTATGATCTTCATTTGCTTCATCACTTGGAGTGTGCTACCTATCTCATGATCACTTGATAAACTAGGTTAGCACTTAGGGTTTCATCAATTCACCAAAACCAAACTAGAGCTTTCAACACCCACACCATGCTTTCCACTGGGGGATGTATAACTAACACATGAACAATGCATCGAACCCTCACAAAATCTCCCCTCTAGGTAATATTGTTTCAAAAACCCTGACTGCACCAACCCACACAATGCTTCTTTCTAGGCTATTTAATTAATAGAGGAACAGTGCATAGAAACCTATAGAACTCTACCCATGGGAAGGGGCAATTATAACAAACATCGTAACGGCCCCAACCCACATCATGCTTTTTCACTAGATGATGTTTATTTAATACAAGAACAATGCATAGAAACACGTAGATCCTTCCTACTAGGGGAGGGGCCTATTATAACCAACACCGTAATAGCCCATACCCATACCATGCTTTTTACCGGGAGATGTTTATTTAATAGAGGAACAATGCATAGAAACTTTACACCATGCTTTCCTCTAGGGACATATTTAATTAATAAAGAAATAATGTATAGAAACAAATAAAACACTAACCACTAGGTGTGGACTATCCAATGGTCCCAACTCACAACATGCATAGAAACTCAGTCAACAAAATATTGAAACCCAACAACGGTTACATAGAAACCAATAGTTTTCCTCATGTCATCCAAGCATATAAACATAACATGGAAAACTAACTTTTTACATTAACACATCAACTACATCAAGATCACACTATGCCACCGCCACAAGCCAAGGAAGTCATGGACGTCACAAGCCATGTCCTATGTTTGAGCCACCATTGACCTCTCACAATAATTGGAGAGGAATCCTTCCAACCATCCTACATCACAACAAAGGCATATAAACATGTTTGAGTAGGCATAGAAAACTTACAATAGCCATGCATATAATCCCTGGTCAAGGTGCACAGAAAAGTTTGTTGCGCCGACGTTGCATAAAATATAGTGGTTGGATGAAGACAAATTACTTTTGTTGCTGGTTTGCATCTCCTTTTTTATTGTATGCATAGAAACCAATTGTTTGGTGCATAATAATCCATTCATCTAGAATCAAATATAAAAGTGTTTCATGCATAATAACCCACTAAGAGGTGTTTAATTAATAGATGAACAATGCATAGAAACCCATAAAACCCTTCCCACTTGATGGGACAATTATTACAAACATCGTAACGACCCCAACCCATCAACTACATAACGATCACACTACACCAGCGCCGCAAGCAAAGGAAGTCATGGACGTCGCAAGCCATGTGCTACGTCCAAGCCACCGTGTACCTCTCACACCAAATGGACGAATTCATTCCAGCCATCCTACATCACAACAAAGGCATATAGAATCATGTTTTAGTAGGCGTAGAAACCTTATAGCGGCAAGACAGGAATATAAACATATTTTAGCAGGCACAGAAACCTTACAACGACAAAAGAAAGGCATAGAAAAATGTTTTAACAGGATCAAAAACCTTACAGGGTAAGAAAGGCATAGAAACATATTTTAGCAGGCACAGAAACCTACTGAAATTAATGTTTGCTACATTAATGCAAAAATCACGGCCAAAACTAGAAAAAAAATTATAGCTTGCTAGATGTGAATAACAGATCATATAATCAAAGTTTATGAAAACAAACTGCAAGAGTCATTATTGATAATTGTATAGAAATCTGTAACACCAAAGTATAGAAATGTCAACCAGTGATGTATATAAGTTTTCCAAGAATGCATGGATAATTACTAATACAATGTATAAAAATGTGTTCCGACATTAAATATAAATTATGTTCCAACAATGTATAAAATTGTGTTCCAACAATGTATAAAGTGTTCTCCATCATTGGATAGAAATTCTAGAAGATTTCTTCCTTACACGGTTGGCTTAAGAAGCATAGAAATAAAAAAATCAAAGTACATGAAAACAAACTACGAGAATCATTATTTATCTAGTATTTTTAGAAACCTGCAATGACCATCATAAATAAATATTTTATTCAGTCAAATTGCCAAATCATAATTGCTATGCATAAAAACTTGTGTATGCAAGCACAGAAACAATACTAGTATTACAACTTATAAACTGCTTAAATAAGTATTACAACTTCAAAAAATAATTCATATCCGATCCAAACAATACTAGTGTGGAATAAATATGTTTTGGCTAAAAAGCTCTAATCTTTCCATTTGGCGTACTTAACATAAAATTGAGTCGTGCACCAAATTCATGTTGTAAACCACAAATCATATGAGCACATTTAGGCCCGAATTTTGAATTTAGGGTTTTGACAAGTGATGAACACAAGTTTCTGTGACTAACATGTGTTTTTGTAGAGGAGTAATCACTTTGAGTTAGTTATGTTGATGCCACACGGATGTTCTTGGCCCCGAGGTTCAAGTGCAAACTTTTTTTTGAGGTAGTCGGGGGGGGGGGGAGTGTTATCCCCACCTTTTTCATTGCATTGGAGCTATAGAACCACTATAGATTAGTTACAAGAGTAGCAAAATACAGAGGAGATAGCCATTACATTCAGTCTAGGCTTACATTATGGAACAACTAGATTATACCAAATCTCAACTACTAAGCGTTCTGCAACCGGGAACCGGTGTGACCACAGATGAGCTGCATCTCTAGAGTTTGTAGCAAGTCGACTGGTACATGGCAGCAGACTGTTGAAGACTATGTCATTGCGGTGTTTCCACAGCATCTAGCAAACAAGATGAGTAAGAGTGTCGAAGTGAGGGGCGGCAATGTGGTTAGGTTTGGTTATAGACCAGATAGCTCCTGTGTGCAGTGACGAAACTGTTAGAATAATATACTATTTCCTTGTGTGAACACACAGCAAGGGAAAGGCGGTGCCAAAAAGGCCCCCTGCTGTGGTACTATAGCTGTTGCAAAGGCAGGCGCCGAACGGCTCACCTACCGGGTTGTAGTCACATGCAGGGACAGGCACATAAGTCAGTCCTGCTATGTTATCTAGTTACTGTTGCAGCATGTGCGCTGTACTAGGACTAGATGGATAGAGTTGTATAAATAGACTGCCACGACAACTCAGTAAAGAGAGTTTAGATTTGCCATCTCCCATACAGGGCATCGGCCAACGTTGGTGTCTTGTACTGTGTGTATGCTCTGTTCTCTCTCTTCTTCAACCTCTAGCCATAGTGTGTGGGGACAGACAATGCTTGTTCATGGTCGGCTTAGCTAGTCGGTGCTCAGCAAGACTGGTGAGTGGTTCACTCACCTGAGCCGGTGATCCTGTGGCCTAACGAGTGGTATCAGAGTTGTACAAGCGCCATCGCCAAACTAATCGCTGGCGATGACGAGTGATTCGGGAATGGGCGACAACAGTGGCACTGTTGTGGCTGCCCATCCACAACCGAAGGTCATTGTTCATATGGTGTGTGAGGTTAGCGGCACTAGTTGGCCGACGCTGACTCGCACCAACTATGGAGAGTGGTCGGTGACCATGAAGGTCAAGCTCAGAGCCCGATGGCTCTAGAATGCTATTGACAAGGGCACCGACAATGAGGAAGATGACATGTCAGCATTGGAGGCTATCCTCGCTGCTGTACCGGCAGAGTACAGGGAGCCATTGGGGATGAAGAGCTCTGCTAAGGAGGCGTGGGAGGCTATTGCGTCGATGCACATCAGTTCCGACTGCGCAAAGAAGGTGACGGCCTAGCTTCTAAAGCAAGAGTACACCAACCTCAAGTTCAAGGATAGTGAAATGATGGAGGACTTCTCCCTCTACCTACAGATGCTCATTAGCAAGCTAAAGAGCCATGGCATCACCATCGATGAAGAGGAGGCGGTCTCCAAGTACCTCCACTCTGTGCTGGCAGAGTACATCCAGATCACTCTCTCCATAGAGACGATGCTAGACTTGTCCACCCTCACCATTGAGGATGTGATAGGCCATCTGTGGGCGGTGGACAAGTGCTTGGAGCAGGCTACAGCAATGAAGGATAGCGGCAAACTGCTGCTGACAGAAGAGGAGTGGGTTGCTTAGAGGAACTCTAGGAAGGCAGCCTCCTCCAGTTGTGGTGGCAATGGCAAGCGCTGCGGCAAGGCTTCTTCAGAGAAGAAGAAGCAGGTGGACCCCAATGCCTGTTGGCGCTACGGGAAGATGGGCCATTGGGCACGGGAGTGCCCAAATCGCAAGCAGGAGAAGAAGGCTGAGGCTCATTTGGCGTAAGCTGATGATGATGATGAGGCCACTATCCTGATGGCAATGTTCTATGCACTGCACGATGTTGAGGCTGAGGAGAGGGAAGAGGCGACGATGGTGGAAGGACCTAGGAAGGCCCTGAAGGCCATCAACCTCGACGAACCACGCGCCCAAGTCTACCTCAGACGTATGGGTGCCGACCAGGAGCAGCGGTGGTATCTAGACTTTGGTGCCAGCAACCACATGATGGGCTCCAAGGCATCCTTCTCTGAGCTCGACGACGATGTTACCGGTATGGTGAAGTTTGGTGATGGCTCACGGGTGGCAATCCAAGGGCGTGGCACCATCATCTTCAGGTGCCAAAACAGGGAGCACCACACGCTAATGGATGTATATTACATCCTGCAACTACATTCTAGTATCATCAGCATTGGTTAGCTGGATGAGCATGGTAGCGAGGTACTGATCAAGGACGGAGTCCTTAGGATCAAGGACCGGGAGCAGTGACTTCTTGCCAAGGTGAATGTCGATGTTTTACCACCGATAGCCTGCCACGGGGGTACCCGGGATAGTTGTTCGGGCTTCGGCAAATAATGGAACTCGGCGGTTATGCAAAGAGACTCACGATTTATACTGGTTCGGGCCCTCGACTTGGTCGAGTAATAACCTTACGTCTAGTTTTGGCGTTAGCCTGTTTGCATCGTGTTGCTTTGAGTATTGGGTATGTTCAGTCGTTTACAAGGGATATCCTCACCAACCCTTTATAGTCCAGGTGCTGAGAGAAGTTATTTGTGTTCTACTCAGATACATGGTCAGAGTCCTAAGCTATGTTTCGGGCGCCTTTCCTTGTATAGTCCAAATTGGAGTTTTGGTCTTGCACGTTGCTTTGCTCCGTGTTCTTCTTGGCGATTGGGTTGTGGGCCTTGTTACCAAGGCCCACTTCCCTATAGTATGGTCTATGGGGGGCCCATAGGGTTCCCTATTGACAAGCCCCCGAGCATTTCATGATTGAGCTTCAAGGGCTGAGTTGTTGTAGACTTGATCCGGGTTCTTCTTGAAGTGAAATCTTGAGATGGTCTTCTTTGATTCTTCTTCTGACTGATGTGCGCTTTTGCTGAAAAAAGTGCACTCAGTGAGTGCAGCCCCCGAGGCTCTGGCTATTTGGCACAAAAAGCTAGAGGGTCTTTCTGTCTTGATGTCCTCCGAGTTCTTTTCCTTTGAGTGCAGCGAGAGCAATTTTACAAAAAAATGCACTCATTGAGTGTAGCCCCCGAGCCTCTTGTTTTTTGGTACAAAAAAGCTGGAGGGTCAAAAAATTAAAAATGTGCTTTTCTATGGTGGGTACTTGCAACCCCGAGCCTTCTCTGTATCTGCATGCTTTGGCTGTAGTGTAGTATTGTTGCCGACTTGTTGTATCCTTTTTCTGCGTTACTTCCTTGTGAATGGTTTTGGCATCTAACCGTTGAGATCTGAATGGACCGTTGCTTTCTTTTTTCGTTGTGCATGTCATTGATTACGGAACGGTGATTTTTGGTGACCGTTTTCACTTGGGTCGCGTGGGACGTGTATTTTTTCCTTTATAAAAATGACTGCCCTGTTACTGTTGCTCCACTTGCCTTTGCGGTGAAAAATTCCTCAATCCTCGTTGCTGAGAAAACCCTAGCATTGCATCCGCCGTCTCAAATCTCTTGCTGCTGCTGCTACTGCATCTGGCCCTTGCTTTTGATTGATGGTGAAGAAGAACAAGGGCAAGGGTGAGTTTGTTGACGAGGAGAAAACTCTTAAGCAAATTGACAATCCTGAGTTCATGGCCATGAGATGGATGCAAAGGCAGTTCTCGAAGCCGTCGACGCAGGAGGCGGAGCTATATCTGCTTGTTGCGCATGGGCTCATTCAGGAGAAGTTTCTTTCCAATTACTTGCTGCCTGGTGAGCATGTGATTCCGTCCCCTTCTCCCGATCAATCTGTTTTGTTCATTCCTTTTGTGCGAGCGGGGCTCTGTTTTCCCTCGTCCGATTTCTTGTTAGAATTTCTTGGATCTTATCAGATTCAGCTTCATCATCTTACCCTGAATGGGGTTCTTCTCCTTTCTGCCTTTGCACATCTTTGCAAAACTTTTATTGGAATCCCGCCTCCTCTTCTCCTTTTTCGTTATTTCTTTCGTATGCGGCTGTCTGATTCTAAAAATCCTCCTTTCTTTGGCTGTTGTCTCCTTCAATCTCGTCAAGGACGTAAAGAAACTTTCCCTTCTCTTACTCTTTCTGATTCTATAAGAGATCAGGCCAAGAAGTGGTTCTATGTCCAAAAACCGGTCCCTTCTTTTTCTTCTGATCTCTCTCTCACTCCGACTTCTCTTCCTATTTGGAAGGATAAACTTTCTTTGGTTGAGCTCATGGCACTTAAGCCTTTGCTTACTCGAATTAGCCTACTGAAGCAGGCTAGTTTGACTAGCAATGGCATAGTTGCCAGTTTTCTGCGTCGTCGGGTGCAACCTCTCATGCAGAGGGTGCACTTTGGTTTTGAGTACACTAGTTCCCCAGATCCTTCTTGGCTTATTCTGGATGCCGAGTTGTCTGAAGAAATTGTCCTTGAACGGTTGGGGCAGATTCTTAGTGGTGTCTCGGTGATGCCTGCCCGTGTGGACGAGTATGATGCTGCTCATCCTCCTCCTGAGGTATGCGTATGCCTTCCCGAGTTCTTTTGTATCAGGTCTTTTTGATCTTATACTGATTTTGTCTCTTTTATGCAGGACTATGGCCGGGCTTTTAAGCTCGTTGTCCCTACTGCTTCTGCTGTTGATGTGGCCGAGGAGGAGGCTGAAGAAGATGAAGATGATGTTGTCGCTGCTGCTGGCAACGTGGTTGAAACCATTGTTTTAGGGTTGGGTTCTTCTTCTGCTAGGTTGTCTATTGGCTTATTTGAAGGTCAACACTCCTATGTTGAGTATGTTCCTGATCCTCAGACTGCTCGATATATCCTGTTATCTAGGAAGTGGTGGACTGAGGCTGCTTCTAAGCAGTCTTTGCCCAAGAGGCGACGTTCAGCTCGTTAACACCCTCCAACAGGTAACATTCTCGTAGGTGAGCTTGCGCTGAGCCTTTCCCGAGTTGTTTTCCTGGCTTTGTCTTGATTTGACCTGCTTTTGTGTATTCAACCAAGTTCTTCTTATCTTCTGATAGATGGTCAGTCTGTCGTTGTTGATGAGGAGGTGACTGATGATGAAGTCCCCCTTAATCTTCGTTCGTAAGTTTTTACTTCTCGAGTGCCCTTGTATTTTGTAAGATTTGCTCTGACTGAGTTTTTTTTCTATAGTCGTGCATGGGCTCCTTATGACCCAAATGTAACAATTGCTTCTGCTTCTGTCCCGGAGGCCATCCCAATCCCCTCCTTTGAGGTGGTTGAGGATGATTTGTTTTCCGTGCCACTTCCCGACTTCATTTTCTCGGAGGTGGCTGGTGATTTTAAGAAGGTCACCAAGTAAGTTTTTCTCCTGGTTGTTCTGATTTTGATATCTTATTCTGTTTTTGATAGACCCGAGTTCTTTTTCATTGTAGGCCTTCTGAGGATGCCTCATCTTCTCTAGCCCTTGGGGCTAAAAAAGCTTTACAAGAATCTGCTGTTGGTGAGCTCTTGTTCTGCCTTGCCTTTCTGTCTCTTGTATAATTTATGTATTCTATATCCTTGTAGACTTATAATTCTGCTTTTTGTAGCTTCTCCTCCTCGTGTTGCTCCTCTTGAGCCACATGTTGAGGGATAGAATGTTGGGGCCCTGGTGTAGAGGAGCATCGGGTTGTGGATAGTCCCTCGGGCATTTTTGCTGCTGCTCGTCTACCACTTGGGTCATCTCTATTGTACTCCGTCGAGGCTGCTTCTCAAGTTGATGAGGTAGTGGGTGAAGGTTCTGATAACTACCCTCCCCCTGCTTCTGCTGCTGATGCTGGTCGGCTGTCAACATCTAGGCCGAATACTCTTCTGCTAACTCGTTCAGGAGAGGAAATGGCTTAGCTTGGCCGAGTTGAATGGTTGGCCAAGTTGGTTTCTTCTTGGGAAACCTTTTCTGGTGCTTATGGTGCCGAGCTCAAGGTATCCGAGTTCTTTTTTGACTTTTGATATTGGTTTCTTCTGCTTCTGTCTCACATATTTTTGTTTTGTAGTCTTTACTTCAAGATCAAGATGTCTTGTTCGGTCCTCATAGGATGTCTTGTTCGGTCCTCATGAGGCGCAATTTACTGCCATTGCTGAGGCTAATTTGAAAAGAAAGGAAGATGAGCTGGCTCAGGCTCAAGTTGTCCTGACTTATGAGAAGGACCAGCGTGCTCTGATGAAGGCCGCCCTTAATGCCAAGGTGCTTGAGGCTGAGAAGGCGCGTGACTCCGCTCAGGCTGAGAATTCTGACTTGAAGGAGAAACTGGCTGGTAAGTTGACCTTTTTGTTGATCGACTGCTTTTTCCCTTGGTTTTGCTCTTTTTTTTGAGTTGTTGATTTGCTTCCTTTCAGTTCTTGCTCGTGAAAAAGAAACCTGGTTGAAGGATAGGGAGGCGATGACTGACACCCTCTGTACTTCACAAAATCAGGCCGAGTCTGTAAGTACCCTTACTGATTCAAAGTTGAAAGAAACCCAAGATATTCTTGCTCAGGAAAAATTGATACGATCTAGCGCTGACCGAGATCTTGTTCAGGCCATAAAATCTATTTGAGATCTGCAGGTGAAGTTGAAGGCTACCCATGAGCAATTTCGAGCTCTTTATGCTACAGTCGCTCCAATCATTGCTTCAGTCTGTCGGCGAGAAGACAGAGATCTGGGCCTTGGAGGCATAATACCTGTGCTTTCTTCCTGGTTTTATGATTTTGTAAGGGGTGGCTTTCACCGATGCATCAACAATGTGGTTTCATATGTCCGGGTTGTTGCTCCTGATGCCCCTCTTGAGCAGATTACTGAAGCTTCTGTAACGGCTGAGTTTTCAAGATAGTGGGAGGAGGCCAAAGTAGAGCTTAGTGGTCTATCAGACCAAATCTTGGAATAGATGAATGTGCTTCTTGTTGTGCCTCTAGCTCCTTAGACATTTTGTGTAATGAACTTGTGGTTTCTTGTAATATATACTTGTTTCTGTGAATATGATCAGGCTTTGCCCAGCTTTTGTCTTTGACTGCTATGAGCAGGCTTTGACCTGTCTTTCTTTTACTGCATTTGTGTAATTTCTGAGTAGTCCTTCCACTTTGTGTGACTGGTTTTGTCGCTCTTCGGATAACAATAATCGACTGCATGTTGATATCCGGTTTGTAGAGTTGTTTTTTGCCACTCTTTTGGGCGTGGGATTTGATCATACTGCTTTCTTGAGTAGATAGCCATCCTTGTAGGGTTGTTTCCTGCCGCTTTTGGGGTGAGTTGGTCGGCCATTCTTGCCAGATTGTACAATTGTTTTGGCTGCTCTTGGGCCGAGGCAGTTGGTCATGCTGTTCTTGGAATATGTAGCCAAGTTGACTTTGATCATGCTGCTTGTTGGGCAAAGTTTATCGATCGTACCGCTCTTGGGGTAGGCAACCGAGTTGTAAATTTGTAGATGCCGCTTGCTGGGCGAAGTAGTCGATCGTATCGCTCTTGAGGTAGGCGACTGAGTTGTTGGAGTGATTGTACCGCTCTTGGGGTGAAGTAGTCGATTGTACCGCTCTTGGGGTAGGCGACAGAGTTTTCTTTGTTGATTGTGCTGCTTGTTGGGTGAAGTTGTCGATCATACCGCTCTTGGGGTAGGCGACCGAGTTGTATATTTGTAGATGCCTGCTTGTTGGGTGAGGTAGTCGATCGTACCGCTCTTGGGGTAGGCGACCGGGTTGTTTTTGTAGATTGCACCGCTTGTTGGGCGTAGTAAACGATCATACCAGCTCTTGGGGTAAGCGATCGGACCCGTATAGCACAACCGTTTCCGGGTTGGCTATTTGTAGGGTAAGTAAGCAATCGTACCAGCTCTTGGGGTAAGCGATTGCGCCCATATAGCAACAACCATTTCTGGGTTGAGCTATCTGCAGGGCTGCCCCTTTTTCCCCAACCTAATTACGGGTTGGTTCTGTCCGTTGGACATGGCTATCAGTCGTACCATCTCTTTTTATGGTAGAGTGACAAATGCTAGCTTGGGTCTCCTTACCCAAGAAGCTATTTGGCCGTTGGCCGTCAGTCAAACCATCTCCATATGGTTGAGTGACAAAATTGCCCATGTAGCGCAACCGTTTCTAGGTTGGCTGTTAACAGGGATGCCCCTTTTATCCCCAACCTGATTACGGGTTGGTTTGTCGGTTCGACAGGGCTTATATCTGAAGTCGTTCTTCTTGAAGAATTTCTGCTTTATTTCTCTTGAAGCTTGAGTACAATATGTTGTACTAATTGTAGAATCTTTTGAGTTAGCTGATATGCCAAGTATTCTTCACTGATATTTCATCTGGAGTCATCAACTCGTATGTGCCAGGGTCCTGTTGCATTTTTCACGATGAAGGGTCCTTCCCATGGATTAAGTAGTTTGTGTCATCCATCTTTCTTCTAGATTAGTCATAATACTGAGTCCCCTGGCTTTAGTGATCGGGGCTGAGTACTTTTGTCATAATGTCTTCGTAGTCCTTGCTGATATCTTGCATTTTGGATTATTGCACTGTCTCTTATTTCTTCTATTGAATCAATTTCTAACCGCCTTGTTTCTTTGGCTTTGCCTTCTTCGTATTGTTCTATTCTTGGAGATAGCCATATCAAGTCGGCTAGTAGTACTGCTTCTGATCCGTAGACCAGAAAGAAAGGTGAGTAGCCGGTGGCTCTGCTGATCTAGGTTCTTAAACCCCATACTACTTTTGGTAGTTCATCGATCCATTTTCCACCATAATCTTTCAAATCTTCATATAATCTTGGTTTTAAGCCTTGTAGTATGAGTCTATTTGCTCTTTCGACTTGTCCATTGGCCTGTGGGTGTGCTACTGATGCAAAGTCGATTTCTATCCCACAATCTTTTGCCCAGTATTGAAATTCTCTTGCTGTAAATGGTGAACCAAGATCCATGATTATTCTGTTGGGCATGCCAAACCTAGTGCATGATGTCTTGTATGAATTCTATTGCTTTTTCTACACTGTATTTGACTAAGGGTTTGTATTCAATCCACTTTATAAATTTGTCGATTGCCACAAATATGTATTTGAAGCCTCCTTTTGCTTTTTTGAGTGGTCCGACTTGATCCAGCCCCCAGCATGAGAACAGCCAAGCTGGTGGTATGCATATCAAATTATGAGCGGGCACGTGTGATTGCCTGGCAAACATTTGGCAATTCTTGCATGTTTTGACAAGCTCTTCTGCATCTTTGAGTGCTGTTGGCCAATAGAACCCGGTTCTGAATGCTTTGCTGACCAGTGTCCTAGAGGCTGCATGATTTCCACAACATCCTGAATGGATTTCATCCAAGATTTCCTTTCCTTTATCTATTGGAACACATTTAAGTAGTACTCTAGATGATGTTGCTCTTTTGTATAGTTTGTCTCCCACTAGAACGTAGTTTTTGCTTCTTCGTATAACCTGGGTTGCTTCTGCTTTGTCTTCGGGTAGTTTCTTCTCTTTGATAAAATCAATGTATGTTTGTCTCCAATCATTTTGTATGACCATGATCTATCTTGATTGGTCTGGTTCTTCTGCTTGATCTATTTCCATTGGATTTGTTGTCTCCTTCTCCTTTTATGTGTTCCTGGGTTGTTTGATAGATGAGGTTGTGAGTTCTTCTACAAATATACCAGGTGGTACTTTTGCTCTATCTGATCCCAGTTTGGCTAGCACATCTGCTGCAACGTTGGAATCCCTTAGTACATGATGGATTTTGAGCCCTTGGAAAATTTTCTCCAATTTTCTGACTTTTGCACAGTATGCATCCATATTGTTTTTTGTACAATCCCAATCCTTGTTGACTTGATTGATTACTACAGCTGAATCACCATAGACAAGTAGCCTTTTGATCCCAAGTGAGCTTACAACTCTTAGACCATGTATTAATGCTTCATATTCTGCTTCATTGTTAGTTGTCTGCCAAAGTATTTGTAGCACATACTTTAACTATCTCCCTTCTGGTGATATGAATAGCACTCCTGCTCCGGCTCCTCCTAACTTTAGGGATCCATCAAAATACATTTTCCAATGATCAAGTATTGGTTTGGGCTCTTTTTGACTTATTTCTGTCCATTCAGCAATGAAGTCGGATAGTGCTTGAGATTTGATTGCTGTTCTTGGTTTGAATTCTAGGTTGAGAGCACCGAGTTCTACTGCCCATTTTGATATCCGACCTATTGCATCTTTGTTGCGTAGAATGTCTTGGAGTGGAAAGTTGGAAACCACTGTAATCTTGTGTTCATGGAAATAATGTCTCAGCTTTCTTGATGATATCAACACTGCATAAAGTAGCTTTTGCACGTGTGGGTATCTCACTTTTGATTCTGTTAATACTTCGCTTATGTAATAGACTGGTCTCTGCACTTTGTATGTGTGTCCGAGTTCTTCCCTCTCAACCACTAATTACTGTGCTGACAACGTTCTTGGTTGCTGTAATGTATAGCATCATGTCTTCTTTGCCTTTGGTGGTGTCATTACTGATGATGATGCTAAGTACTCTTTTAACTTTTGGAATGCTTCTTCTGCCTCTTCTGTCCATTCAAAATTTCCTGCCTTTTTCAATAATCTGAAAAAAAGGTAGCCCTTTTTCTCCTAGTTGGGAGATGAATCTGTTGAGTGCTGCCATGCATCCTGTAAGCTTCTGTATGTCTTTAACTTTCTTTGGAGGTTTCATATCCATGATGGCTTTAACCTGCTTTGTACTTGCTTCAATTCCTCGGTTGCTGACTAGAAATCTGAGTAGTTGTCCTAATGGGACCCCAAAAACACACTTTGTGGGGTTTAGCTTCCACTGCCATGCTTTTAGATTCTTGAAAGTCTCCTCGAGGTCTTCTATCAATGATTCAGGGTTCTTTTGTCTTGATTACTACATCATCAATGTATGCTTCTGCGTTTCTTCTGACTTGACTCCCCAAACAAGTTTGAATTGCTCTTTGATATGTTGCCCCTGCATTTTTTAGCCCAAAAGGCATTGATTTGTAGTAATATGCCCCAAAGGGTGTAATGAATGATGTCTTGCTTTGGTCTTCTTCTCTTAAGGATATTTGATGATAGCCTGAATAGCAATCTAGAAAGGATAATAGAGCTGATCCTACTGTTGAGTCGATGATTTGATCAATCCTTGGTGGGACATATGGATCTTTTGAGCAATGTTTGTTGAGGTCTGTGTAGTCGATGCACATGCGCCATTCTTTTGAATTCTTCTTCTCTACTAGGACCGGGTTGGCAAGCCAATCTAGGTTGATTATTTCTCTGATGAATCCTGCTGCCATGAGCTTGGTGATCTCTTTTTTGATTGCTGCTTTTCTGTCTAGAGCGAATCTTCGTAGCTTCTGCTTAACGGGTTTGGACCCTTTGTTCACATCAATTATGTGCTCAGCCAACTCCCTTGGGACCCCTGGCATGTCGGCCGGCTTCCAAGCGAAGATGTCTTTGTTGTCCCGAAGAAAGTTGGTGAGCGCGAGTTCCTATTTGGGATCGAGATTTACACTGATGATTGCCGTCTTCTCCGGATCACCAGTCAATAAGTCAATAGTCTTGGTAGCGGCTTCTTTTGGTGGTGCAAAGTTGCTTGGCTTCTTAGCCGGTATTTGAATCTCATCCGGGTTCATTTCGCTGGCTAGCGTTGCAATCTCTTTTCCTTCCTTTATGTCTTGTAATCTTTCAGATATTTGTACTGCTTGTACGTCGCAATCATGTGCTTTCTTTAGATCTCCCTTCAATGATAATACTCCCTTTGTTGTTGGCATCTTGAGTAGTAGATATGGATAGTGTGGTACTGCCATGTATTTTGTTAAAGCTGGTCTCCCAAGTATTGCGTGGTAGCATGATTCAAAGTCTGCAACTTTGAATTTGATGAATTCCGTCCGGTATTTGTCTGGTGTGCCAAAGGTGACTGGTAGGGTTATCTGCCCGAGTGGCATGGCTGCTTTGCTGGGTACTATTCCATAGAATGGTGTGCTTGTTGGTGTCATTAGTCCTTTACAATCTAGATTCATCCTTCTGAGAGTATCTGCAAAAATTATGTTAAGTCCTGGCTCCTCCGTCGATGAGTACTTTAGTTACTGCCACTCCTGCTGATAGTTGGACCCAGTACCAATGGGTAGCATCCTCTGTTTGCTACACTGGTCCATTGGTCTTCTCTTGTGAAGTGGATGGGGTACTCTGACCAATCTAGATACCTTGGGGTGGCTGGTTCAGCTGCCATGATGGCTCTGTGAGCTAATTTCTCTTGCCTTTTACTTCGTGTGTTAGGAACACCTGAGAATATTACTGCTAATTGGCGTTGGGGTTCTTGATAATCTCCTTCAGCTTTCTTTTCTTCCTTCTTAGAATCTTCTTGCTTTTGCTCCGAGTCGTTTTGATTTCTGTTTTCTCTCTTCATGAATTGCCGCTGAAAAGTGCTGCATTCAACTAACTTGTGTCTGGCCCCTGGGTGTATGTGACACGGCATGTTCTCTATGTTCTCTGGCACTCTTCCTCAGTAGTTGTTGCTCTGATAGTTGTTATTACTATTGTAACCGCTGTTGCTACGGTTGTTGCTATTGTTGTAGTTGCTATTGTAATTACCACCGTTGTTATCATTGCTGTTGCCATTGTATCTTCTCTTGTTATCTGTGGTTGCCACCATGTTGTCCTGCCTTGGCCTTCTGTCTTGTTGTCTGTAATCGGGTCTTCCTCTATTCTCCGGGTTGTCCCTAGCAAACCGATGTCGGGTTCTTTCTTCTGATGAAATCAGCTTTTCAACAACCCTCTTGAAGTCTTCATTTGTCCTTGGGTTCTCATTGAAATAGTCTTTGTATTGCCAATTTGCTAAGATTCCTTCCACAAAGGCCTCTATCACCTCTCTGTCGATAATGTCATGGACTTGAGCCCTGAACTCTCCAAATCTTCTATAGTATTCTCTTAGACTTTCTCCTCTCCTTTTCCTTACTCCTTTCAACTCGGCTGCGGTCATTGGATGGGTAATAATGCCTGCAAAGTTGTTGCAGAAAGCTTCTTGCAAGTCTTCCCAATATCTGATTGATCTTGGCCTTAATTTGTCAAACCATTGTAGCGGCATTGCTTCAAGGGCCATTGGGAAAAATAGAGCCTTGATGTCGTCATCTCCTCCAGCTAACTCAATAGATTGGGAATAAACTCTTAACCATTGTCTTGGTTCTACTTTGCCATCATACTTGGAATGATTTGCTGGTTTAAATTTGTGTGGTAGCTTCAATGTTTGTAGTCTTCCTACGAAGCAAGGGAATCTAGTCGTATGGCTCCAGTTCTTCCATAATCTGGCGATCTTGCCCTTCTGTAATAAGACCTATCTTCTTTTAACTCGGATTCTCCGTAGTCATCTTCTTTGTCAAATCTTCTTGATATTTCTTGGTAGCGTTGGCTCAATTCTGGTTTGCTTCTTTCTTGTTGCTTTGAGTAATGTTCCTGCCTTCCATTAGCATCAGCACTTTCTGTTGGTCCTAGCCTTTGAAAAATTGATTTTTTGGGTGGTTGCTCTCCTTGTGGCTCTTGTGGACCTTCCTCGTCGGGTTGTTTTTCTGGTCCCCTGACTTCTTTCTTCTGGTCTTCCTCTGATTTTCCGTTATTCATGAGGGTGTGCAATTCTTTTGTTAATTCTTCAATTCTTTCCCTTTTTGTACTTTTTGTCGGCTTCTCTTTTCGCCTTCTTTCTGTTGTATTCCGTTAGTTCCGCCTTGTATTTATTCCAGATTTGCTTCCTTTGTTTAGCCCTGTTCCTTCTTCTAGCCTTCAATTTATTCTTCTTTAGTCTTGCTAGCCTTTGCTCATCATTTTCATTGTTGTCGCTTTTCTCATCCAGCGAGATGTTGCCTTCTGATTCGTATGAAGATTTTATATCTGGTATCTGTGGTGGTTCCAGAGGTTGTTCTAACTGCTCCGCTATGTATACAGTGTACCTCTTCCGAGCTCTTCTTGTATGGTATTTCATCCTTCGTTTAGTTGAGCTGTCGGTAGTTTCTGAGCTCGATCCGAGTTCTTTTCCCTCTTGATAAGGTAGTTCTTCAATGTACGTGCTAGTCCGGGCTTTGCTTGAGGCAAAAGAACCTGGCCAATGCACTACACAGTCTTGTGGGGTAACTGTCATGATCATCCCTTCTTGTGCTCCCTCCTAGGAGTATTTTTCTTGCTGAGTTCATCTTATCTTGGGTAAAGTGTTGGTAGATTGATGCCTGTGTTGTATAGTCCGTACGTTCCTGAGTTCTTTTTAGAGTCATACGGGTTGTATTCCTTCACGATTGTTGTTGCGTCTCTGAGTCCAATTAGGCTTGGCTCTTTCGCTGTGAAGATTGTCTTGGAGTCGGGTTGTATCTCTTTCTCAGAGTCTGTTTCATATCCGCTTTCTTCCTCATTCCGAGTTGGATCCGAAGTCGAGAGTTTCGTCATCTTCTCGGCGAGTTCATGTTCAACTTTGTCATCGAATTCTTTTTCTTCCCGGAGATGGGCACTGTAGCTTGCCGTCGCCGTCTGCCTCGTAGATCCAGGATCCGAAGACTGAAGGTTGTTCCCGTCGAAAAAAATCATGTTGAGGTCGAGGTCCACCGAGCTCTCGAGAAAAAATTCATCGAAAGCCCCTACCTGGCGCGCCAGCTGTCGATGTTTTACCACCGATAGCCTATCACGGGGGTACTTGGGACAGTTGTTCGAGCTTCGGCAAATAATGGAACTCGGCGGTTACGCAAAGAGACTCATGATTTATACTGGTTCGGGCCCTCGACTTGGTCGAGTAATAACCTTACGTCCAGTTTTGGCGTTAGCCTATTTGCGTCGTGTTGCTTTGAGTATTGGGTATGTTCAGTCGTTTACAAGGGATATCCTCACCAGCCCTTTATAGTCCAGGTGCTGAGAGGAGTTGTTTGTGTTCTACTCGGATACAAGGTCAGAGTCCTAAGCTATGTTTCGGGCGCCTTTCCTTGTATAGTCTGAATTGGAGTTTTGGTCTTGCACGTTGCTTTGCTCCGTGTTCTTCTTGGTGATTGGGCTGTGGGCTTGTTACTAAGGCCCACTTCCCTATAGTATGGTCTATGGGGGGCCCATAGGGTTCCCCATCGATAGTGAAGAGGTCCCTAGAGCCGGTTGTACCTGATCGACCTAAAGGTAGAGCAGCCGATATGCCTGGCAGCAAGGCACACCGAGGAACCAAGGATGTGGCATGCCCGGTTCAAACATCTCAGCTTTGACATGCTTGGTCGGCTAGAGAAGATGGTCCGAGGGCTACCCCACATCAAGCACGGAGGCGAGCTGTGTGACAGCTGCCTGGCCAGGAAACATAGGAGGCTACCATTCATAAAGGCGACCAAGTATCGCATGAAGGATGCTCTCAAGCTCATCCACGACGACCTCTATGGGCCGATCACGCCAGCTACAAACGGTGGTCGATGGTACTTCCTCCTGCTCATGGATAATTGTAGTCGCTACATGTGGCCACAACTCCTGATGAGCAAGGATGAAGCGATGACGGCGATTAAGAAGTTCAAGATGTGCATGGAAGCCGAGAACGGCAAGAAGCTCCACGTGCTGAGGACAGATCGTAGCGGCGAATTTACTTCAGTGGAGTTTGTTGCGTATTGCACAGATTAGGGTGTGGTGCGACACCACACCGCACTGTACTCGCCACAACAGAATGGTGTGGTAGGAGAGGTGGAACCAGACGGATGGTCGGCATGGCTAGATCCATGATGAAGGCCAAAGGCATGCCGACAAGGTTCTAGGGTGAGGCAGTGACCATGGCAGGTGTTCATCCTCAACCGCGCTCCGACCAAAGCCCTAACGGGCAAGACGTCGTTCGAAGCTTGGTATGGGCGCAAGTCGAGCGTGTCCTTCCTTCGGACATTTGGCTGCATCAGTCATGTTAGGAAAGACAAAGCTGAACCTCACCAAGCTAGAGGACAGGAGCACACCCTATGGTGTCTAGGGCTATGCAGGAGGGTACCAAGGCGTATCGAGGTCTATGACCCCGAGAAGATACTTGTCTCGCACGACGTCATGTTCGACGAGAAGGCGGCTTAGGACTGGACCAGTCCGAGCATGGGGGAAGCAGGCGGCTTCACCAGCACCTTCGTCGTCGAGCACTTGGTCATCCATAGGTGGTGGAGACGCTAGGGAAGAGGTGCTAAGCACTCCGGGAGGAGAGCCAAGCACTCCAGTAGTAGAACCGAGCACTCCTAGGGGTGGTGCCGAGCACATCAGGAGGGATGCCGAGCACTCCGGGAGGTGTGCTGAGCACTCTAGGAGGGATGCTGAGCACGCCAGGAGTGGCGCTAGGAGGTTCTGCAGTGGTGGCGACCACTATAGGAGGGTGCCGAGCACTCCTTGTGGCAGAGCCAAGAGGTCTTGCAGTGGTACCGACCACTCCAAGACTGAGGCTGAGCACTCCTATAGTGGTGCCGAGCACTGCAGGAGTAGTGACGAGCTATCTAGAAGTAGTGTCGAGCACTGCAACCAGGGTGCCGAGCACTCTAGGTGATGTGCCGAGCACTCCATTGGAACAAGGAACTCCATCAACACTGATTGAGTTTGCCTCACCTCCAAGTGACATCACTGAGTTCGTGGATGCCTTCCATGAAGGTGAGGAGGTGCGGTTTCCGTAGGCTGGACGACATTGTTGGCAGCACAGGACCCTTAGGCCTGGCTTGTTTGGCTGCTCAATGATCAAGAGCTATTGCTCAGTCAGGGCAGAGGAACCACCCACGTTCGCACTGGCTGAGCACGACGGAAACTAGCAACGGGCGATGTTGGAGGAGATGAAGGTGATCGAGGAAAATGAGACATGGCACCTCGTCGATCCATCTCTAGGATGCCGTCCGATCAGCCAGAAGTGGGTGTACAAGGTCAAGCGAGACGAGCTTGGTGCCATTGTCAAGCACAAGGCGCGCCTCGTCACCCGAGGTTTTGTTCAGCGCAAAGGCATAGACTTTGAGAAAGTCTTTGCGCCAGTAGCAGTGCATGGAGTCGGTCCGTTTGCTACTAGCCTTGGCAACAACAAAGGACTGGCATGTCCATCACTTGGATGTTAAATCGGACTTCCTCAATGGTGAGCTGGCGGAGACGGTCTTTATTAGGCAACCTCTAGGTTTTGCCATCAAGGGAGAGGAGCACAGGGTGCTCTGACTGCGCAAGGCGCTCTACAGGCTGTGGCAGGCTCCACGAGCATGGAAAGCCAAGCTTAACTGCCATGCTGGGCGAGCTTGGGTTTCAGCGGTGCGCAACCGAGCACGCGCTCTACACGCGGCGATGGGGGAAGGAGGAACTCGTCGTCAGCGTGTATGTGGATGACTTGATCGTCACCGGCACGCGCACGGAGGACATCAACAGCTTCAAGCAGTGAGATGGCGGCTCAGTTTTTGAAAGAGCGATCTCGGCGTACTCTCCTACTACATCGGCATCGAGGTGAGATAGGGGAAGGAGGAACTCATGCTCGGTCAGAGAGCGTATGCCTCCAAGCTGTTGGAGCAGGAGCGGCATGGACTGAGTGCAAGCCATGCGTGACTTCGATGGAGGAGCGGCTGAAGCTAACGAAGGCCAGCACTACGGCGAAGGTGGATGCAACACTCTACCGGAGCATCGTCAACGGTCTACGCTACCTAGTCCACATGAGGCCAGACATTGCGTTCGTTGTGGGCTATGTTAGTAGCTTCATGGAGGATCCCAGAGAGGATCACTAGGGCTAGCGGTGAAGCGTCTACTACGCTACATCAAGAGGACGGTAGATCAGGGGATTATCTTCCCAAAGACCGACGGGAGTAGGCTGCAGCTCACCTGTGTTCAACGATGCAGACATGGTGGGAGACATCGATGGACAGCAAAGCACCTCTGAAGTGCTCGTCTTCCTCGGGTCGGCTCCAATTCATGGTTGTCGCTGAAACGAAAGGTGGTGGCGTTGTCTACGTGTGAGGCAGAGTACGTAGCGATGGCCACAGCGGCGTGCCAAGTTGTGTAGCTACGCCGGCTGTAGGGCGAGCTGACCGGTGCGGAAGCTCACCCACCAGCCCTGATGGTGGACAACCAGCCCGCCATCGCCCTCACGAAGAATCCTGTTCTACACGACCGGAGCAAACACATCGACGTGAAGTTCCACTTCCTCAGGGACTGTGTTGACGGAGGGCAGATCGTCATCGAGTTCGTCGAAACTGATCGACAACTCGCGGACGTCCTCACCAAGCCGCTCGGACGCCTCTAACTAACAGAGCCGAAGGAGATGATCGGTATGGATGGGGTACTAGGGACAGCAGTAGGATTATGGGAAGAATTGTTAGAATAATCTACTGTTTTCTTGTGTGAACACACAGCAAGGGTAAGGCAGCGCCGAAAGGACCCCCTGCTATGGTACTGTAGCCGCTGCAGAGGCAGGCGCCGAACGGCTCACCTGTCGGTTGTATTCACATGCAGGGACAGACGCAGAAGTCAATCCTGCTGTATTATCTAGTTACTGTTGCAGTATGTGTGCTGTACTAGGACTAGATGGATAGAGTTGTATAAATAGACTGTCACGGCAACTCAGTAAAGAGAGTTCAGATTTGTCATTTCCCATACAGGGCTTCGGCCAATACTGGTGTCTTGTACTGTGTGTGTATGCTCTGTTCTCCCTCTTCTTTAACCTCTAGCTATAGTGTGTCGGGATAGATAACGCTTATTCGTGGTCGGCTTAGCTGATGAGTGCTCGACAATACTAACAGGTGCTCGATAAGACTGGATGAGTGGTTCACTCACCTAAGTCGGTGATTCATGGGCTAACATAAACATCTATGCCGATTTTGTTCCAAAGCTGCGCCGCAAAAGGACAGGTAAGGATTAGGTGAGTCGTGGTTTCTTGAGCACTGGCGCAGATGGGGCAAGTGTCGTCATCCACAATGTTTTTCTTCTTCAAATTTGCTCTGCATTTGATGCGTTCCTGGACTACCAGCCAGCAAAAATGTTGAACTTTTGGACGGGTGTGGTTATTCCAGACGAACTTGGCATAGTCGGCGGGGGTACCATGATTCTTGATGGCTCGGTTTATCCGCGACGTGCTGAGCTTTTGATCACCAGCTGCTTCCATCATGGGGCACAGTCGGTTATCCGGAGAGTTGCTCAGTTCCAGGTTGGCAAGGATTTCCTCCACCTGTGCCAATTCCCCGGCAGCATGCTGCGACAGCCTGGGCACCAGCAGCCTGCGGACACCCAGCAGCTTGGCGTCTCTCACCGTCGATCCACCAATGGACACGTGGCTGGCGAGGCTTGGAAAGGCAGCTGCAAGTGTCGCAGAGCCATGCCAATGATCATCCCAGAAGCTGGTAGCTTGCCCGTGGTGAGCAGCTTGACTGAAAGATTTTGTAGCGAGATCGGCCTATATGCATCCGGGGTGATTACTCCAGGTTTCTATGTTCAAGTGCAAACTTGGTTTTCGGAAGCACTTGACCTAATGTTTAGGTCTTTATTTTTTCTTTGGCCATAGTATTACGGGGTCAAAATTGATAGCTTGATGCGAGTATGAGTTGAGAGCATTTATATGCACACATGTGGTATACTCTTACCAAATCAGCTCAAGAGTGGCCCAATTCAATTACTTTCAAGTCTAGGATCTCAAAGAAACTGAATCAAACTTAAAATAAACTAGAAATAAATACGCACCATAACGTGCATTAGATGATTTGGACCTTTCCGGCGGACCATTTGGTGGCACTTTGCGTAGTTCGATTTGGCTATCACCACAAAACTATCCTGTGAGGCTGTGCTCGAGACTGTGTGTGCTAGGTGGCCATGTTAGTAAAATTCACCATATGATCCGGTGTGCCTGTATGTTACTCATTGTATCATCAAGTGATGGTGCCCACGACTATGTGCGTGCCAAGTGGCCAAGTCATTGAGATCATAGTATGATCCAATGGTGCCTATGTAGCATTTTAAAAATTTAGATCATTTTTATCATAAGTATGAAATGTTTTTCTACGATACTAGGAGTTTTTAATCTAGTGGATCATTTTTTTAGTGTTGAACATGTTTGTTGAAATTATTGAATTAGCTGAAGAAATATTGATACAGCTACTGCAGTGATTTTTCTAAATATTTCAAAGGAATGAAATATACTCTCGTATAAATAATGCAATTCTAGTTTTATCTTAATTTAATTGATCTAAGTATGACCACATTTATGTAAAAGTTATCAATATTTATGATACCAAATAATTATAGTTAATTTTATCATGGAATATATTTTATAATATACTCCCTCACTCCGTCCAATAATATAGTGTATTTTGAGATTTTAGGACAAATTAAGGAAGAATACAAAAGACACATATACCCTTATGGCATTTCCTAATCAGGACACTATTATCATCATGAATAATGGAGATTTGTTGATAAATGCAAAAACAATAATATAATACCTACCAAATTTGTGTTAGTATTTAATACGAAACTATCTCTTGTCTCCTAAATTCCTTATATTTGGGTATAATTTTTGAATGGTTGAATCCACTATATTACACAAGGAAAGATTACCTATTTTTGCGCCAAAAGTATTTCCACGATCAAATTTAAGACATTTGTCTTAGGAGAAAACTAAGACCCCGTTTGGCACAGCTCAGCTTCAACAGTGAAGCTTTTTGAAAACAGCTTCATGAGCAACTTTTTCGGTGAAGCTAAACTATTTTGGAAAAACAGCTTCATGTATGGCCGAGAGAGGGAAATAAAGGAGAGAGCTGTGAAAAGCTACTTTTTTCAGCTTCACCTCACTTCATTCCTTTGTGAGAGCATAAAAAAGGAGCTCCCATGAGCTATATTAAATAACAGTGTTTGACAAAAAAACAATTCATGAAGCTGTTGGTGAAGTTATGCCAATAGACCCTAATTAAAGTACATTATTTTTGAGAGAGATGTTACTAATTTTTTTTTTGAGGGGAGAGAGATGTTACTAACTAATCACCAGGATTATTATAAGGAAAAGAAAGAGAAAAAAATCGGGCTTTGTCTTTCTCGTGTGGTGGGCTGTGTGGTTGGTCCGAAGTTTACGAGGTGGTACAGCTTGGGCTCAAGCCCAAAACTAGATGAAAAGGAATTCCGACTTCACGCGACTTCACTCGATTTGCTCCACCGCACTCGTGTGCCGGCTGGGCTATGGGCTGCACAGGCCTTGATGTTGGCTAATCGTAGAACATGCACAGATCACGCAAGGAAAAGACGAAGAACACATGAGAACGACTATCTGTCGACAGAGCTCTTTTCGTCAGATTTTTTATATGACCAATACACAGACGATCACAAATGGCTCTAGGAACAGCTAAACAAATTAAAGCACATACTGGCTACTCATACCAGTAGCGCGCACACACACTCACTCACTAAGCAAACTAATAATCGGAAGACAAAACATGGTGCTGACACGCCAGCCATGATCTCACGCACGCCACACACGACGTGGGCGCGGTCACCACGCGCCAACCATCACTCCAGTCTTGACGCGATTCAAACTCAGAGCTTCCCCCAATCTTTGGTGGTGTGGACATCATCGGGTGTTCGGGTGTGTCAGGAAGACAGACACACCGTGGATTATAGCAACAGTGCATATACATCGCCGGGAGTAGATGGAGGTGGTGCAACCACTGTGCTCCGATATGATGCCACGCCGTGGAGCACTACTGGAGACGGCCTCTTTGCCGAGGGCCTGATGCCCTCGGCAAAGGCCCATTAACCCTCGGCAAAGGCGCCCTCGGCAAAGAGCTCTCGGGGAATTTTGAGTCGGCGAAGAGGGTCTTTGCCGAGGGTCCTTTATTGGGCACTCGGCAAAGCCTTTGCCGAGGACTGGAGCGGCACTCGGCAAAGAAAAGCAGCCGTCACGGCGCCAGCGCCTGGGACGGAGTCTTTGCCGAGGGCCGTCTCCAGAGGCCCTCGGCAAAGAATTATTCTTTTTTTTTTGAAAAATCTTTGCCGAGGGCCTCCAACCATGGCCCTCGGCAAAGAAATGTGCAGAATTTTTCCAAAAAATCTTTGCCGAGGGCAATGAGACGGCCATCGGCAAAGAATTATTATTATTTTTTGAAAAATCTTTGCCGAGGGCCTCCAACCATGGCCCTCGGCAAAGAAATGTTGCAGAAATTTTATTTTTTTTAAAACAAATCTTTGCCGAGGGCAATGGGACGGCCCTCGGCAAAAGACCCTTCTTTGCCGAGGGCCTTGGTCATTGCCCTCGGCAAAGAGGCAGAATTTTTTTTTTTTTTTTTGCATTCCATCGACACAAGTATTTCATATATATACATATATATATATCAACTATCACATATATATATATATATCACACAGAACCCATTTTCTCACAATATATCACAACTATAATTGTGAACCATAAATCACAATATATTACAACGACAAGTCACATGTTCATCATCATTCACATATTTATTACGACAAGTTCATAAAATTCAAGCAGAAGTCAGAACCATAAACCACAAATATTACAATAAAGTCCAACCACATCACCTAGCACTAGTCCTGATCAAGGTAGCCTATGAGACGGTGGTGAAGGAAAGGCGGGATCACCCGGTGACGCACTACCAAATTGATTGGAACCCGCGGATGAAGGCTGCACAAAGGAGCAGAGATTGCATGTGTGAGTAATCTGGGAAAACAGTTTTGGAACTTAGAGATTGCATCTAGTAATCTAGGAATACAAAAAGATTAAACTCAATTGAAAATTTCGGCAGCACCTCCCCTGCACGAGGAGGTTTCCAAAACCTGCAAGAAACAACGGTACGAACGCCGACATCCACAACAGCACGAAGGCCGACATACATGCCAAACACAAGCGAAAAGTGAACTTTCATACTTACAGGAGTAGCTGTAGGAGGAGGAGGAGGAGGAGCTGAAAACTGCACAGGTACACCCGATGCTTGCCCAAGACTTTGCATGATCACCATCATCTCCGCCATCTGCTTCTGCGCGGCCTCGAACGCGACCTGCTAGGCCTGTAGCTGTGCGGTCAGTTTCGCGTTCTGCTCTTGACTTTGCCTTTTTGTTTCGTGCAACTCGGTCTGCAATATTTCACTCCAATGTATCAGTAATGCAAATCTAATTTAGGTACGACGAGTAAAACCGGAATTACCTAGAGTGCCTGGACTTGCTGCAGTGCTAGAGAAGGCCGTGAGCGTATGGGCTAGCTGGAGCTCATGCTCCGCACTCGGATAGCGTCGAGGGAGGGAACAGTGGTGGAGTCAATGGCGCCATATGCAATCCACAGCCACCCGTGCTTCTTGCCTCCTCCGAGCCTCATGATCATCTTTGCATCAATGGGCTCAGTGCGCACATTGTAATCTTCCCCATAGATCTCCCTTACCGAGGACGTGTACTCTTGGACTTTAGTGTATACGTTCGGGTCGGAGTACACCTGGGGCGGGGCAGCCGGGTCGAAGGAGACAGAGGATGACGCCCTGCCCATGTGGGACATAGCCCACGCAGAGAACTCCGAGACCTCCTCACCCGGGTGCGCAGCCTCCTGCGAGAAAGACGGGAAGATGGTGAGAAATCAAGCAGAATTGAGCATCAAAATAAATGAAAGAAATCACTTACGTATGCTTGTTTGTATCCGGGGAGGCTACGGCTGCCTTGATGGTGAGTTGGACCTTGCCTCATCAGACGTTGTTCCCGCAGAATCTCGTGTGTGCCAACAAAGTCCTGTGATAACCACTTGTCCACGATCATGGCCCAGCACTCGGGATACGATCGGCACCACCAAGGAATCACCTATAAGTCATCGAGTATTTGACATATAAGAAGATGAAATTGAACCTACTTAATATCAAAACGAATCATTATGAATGTTATTCGCCTACCTCAAGGTACTGGTCCCGGGTCAGCGTAATCAGTCTTGCTTGAGGCTTGGGGAGGGACTGCCTAAGTACCAACCTATAGTAGTCTATGTGGGCTTGGACGCGCCCATGGTGGTGCATCTCGGTGACATACTTCCTACAAGCTGCGGCAGCCGCCCGATCCGCTTGGGCTTCAAGTCCTTCGGTCTTGAAAAATTTCTACATACAAAACCGATGTATCCATTCATTATTTCAATAAAACATTTAACCAATGAATGAGATGTATTAAGCAATGTTATGCGAGAGAAACTTACCCAAAACTCTGCCAATACCCGCTCCTACTTGTTGCGGTAAGTGTCATCCATGACCAGCGCATACCTGTCCCAATTGGAGGCCGGCTCCCGCACCACCAGCTCTTCGGATAGTTGCACAATGCTGGGGTACCATTTCCTGCACAAAACACCAAGGATGCTCGTGGGGGTGCGTGCTGGAGTACCTGACAAAACCAACCAGGACCTGCACAAGTGATTAAGAAAATTTATCAGTTTCTCTTATGATTTCCAACATATCTTATGAAGTAGTTGTGATAACATCTATAGTTACTTACCTCTTTGCCATAGGCTGAATCACTGGGCGGTTGTGAGGAAGCGAAACCGGAGGGAGGCTCACGGGACCTCACTCGTAGGGAGTCCAGGTAGCAGTACCCCCTCCATCGCCCTCGAGCCCCTCGCCTCCCTCACCCTCGAGCGCCTCGCCTCCCTTGCCCTCGAGCGCCTCGCCTCCCTCGCCCATCTACTGACCCCTCTCGTCCTCCGACGAGGATGTGGCCGTGGCCGTCACGTGCTCCTCCTCCAGCACCTCGTCACATGGCGAGGGAGGAGACCGTTGCCTCCTACGGCTGCTGACCCTGACCCCTCATCACCTCCTACGGACGCTGCCCCGAACGATGACCCCTCACCTCGAAGGAGAGGGCGGTCTCTCCCATAAACCGAGGGCGTGTCACGGCATGGACGTCTGCTCGCCATCTTTGTTCAATCACCTACAATCACAAAGAATGAACAAGACTAATTAGTACATATATTAGAAATAGATTCAAAATATATAAACAAAACACAAATTAAAAAAACATAGTATTACATGTACTAGGAATAATCTTCATGATTGGGATCATAGGTCTCATCATCACTATCAAAATTGTCCAAATGGGCAACACTATCAGAAGGTTCTATGTTGTCATCGTAGTCATTGCCTAGAAGTAATCGCTCAAGCATTGCTATGTCCTTGGCATTTACCACCACATCTCCATCGACCTCGCCATCAACCATTTCGTTGTCTACTTCCATTTCGATTGCTTCGGGTAAGACTATCTCAAACGTGCCTGGTAGCCCATCTTCTTGATAGAACTATCCATCATATGTGTTTGCGTTGAAGTTGTAATCATCATCGTTTGGGGCAGGTAGTTTACCGTGTGGAGATACCTGGTGCACAATAGCCCAACCCTTAAGATCCTCTTTGTCTTGGTTGGCGTATGGAGTATAATACACCTGCACGGCCTACTGAGCCACAATGTAGACATCTTTTCCAAGATAGATGGAATCTTCTCGAATCTCGACTAGCCCAAGATGAGGGGTTCGTCTCGTTGATCGAGGATTAAACCAATGGCATTTGAACATGATAGGTTTAAGAGGTTTGTCTCCATGAAATGAGAGTTCGTAGATTTCCTCAACTCTACCATGATAGTCGAGGCCATCAGTGTCGGGCGTACAAACATCGCTATTTGTGGTTTTTTGTTTGGGCCGAATCTGCTCGTAACTTGTTGTGTGGAAGCGATATCCGTTCACGTCATAGCCGGTAAATGATTTCACCCTAATGTCATAGCCGTTTGCAACCTGTTTCAACTCGTCACTCATGGACGAACCGGTCTGGGCCTGCAAGGTGAAGCATGATAGATCGTTATATTAATCAAACGTACGATCACCTTGGACGATCGAACATACGAGCTAAATTGGACATTTCCTTTTGTTTGAACCAAGAAATAAAATCAGGCCTCCCCGCTCCCGCACCCCGCAAAACAAGGGTGTCTTGTTCATGCGAGGTAGGATCCCTTGATTGATGCCAGAATTCACGAACAAATTCCCTGTCCGAACGAGAATCAATGGGGTTGGATGCAGAATAGTGACGGCGTATTGAAACAAGTTCATTGAGAACTTACTTGATGAATGGCTGCACCTCAGTAAGGTTATTCAACACATATAGCATGATACTGCGCCACTCTTCATTTCCCAATAGCTTCGGGGTTGATCCACTTGCGCCGCTGAGTTGGCCTTAGAAAAGGCTGAGGGTCGATTCATTTTCGCCAGCATTGTAATGAGGGAGTGGATTATGATTGCTAGGAAGGTTCGGCTTGTAGTATTGCGTTGTGAAGTTTGCCACCTCCTCCCGAAGGCATGCCTCTACAATGGAAGCCTCAATTCTGGCTTTATTTGTACATTTTTTGCAAAGAGTCTTTAGACATCTCTCGATTGGATAGCACCAACGGGCCTGCACGCCCCCCCCCAAACGTGCCTTGGACGGGAGGTGCACAATCAGATGCTGCATCGGCAAGAAGAAGCCGGGTGGAAAGATCTTCTCCAGCTTACAGAGCAACATAGGTACCGCTTTTTCCAAGTCCTGAGCGACGGTCCGAGATATCTCCTTGGCACAAAGCTAGCGAAAGAAAAAGCTCAACTCTGCCAGCACTAGCCAAACATGCTCAGGGACATAGCCTCAGACCATCGTCAGAAGAAGCCGCTCAATCCATATGTGGTAGTCATGACTCTTCATCCCGTTGACTCGCATAGTGCCTAAGTTCACTCCCCTGCTAAGATTCGCTACATATCCATCTGGGAACATTAACGTATGGATCCATTTTTAGTACTTCCCTCCTTTGATCGATTTGCAAGATGAAATTGACCTTAGGCCTTTTCCAGTTCTTGTTTCAGCCACTAGGAGGCTGCATCGCTTGATTCGGTCTATCGCACAACGTCGCTAGGTCCACTCTAGCCTTAACGTTGTCCTTAGACTTGTCAGTGTCCATGAGAGTTCCCCAAAGTGCCTCGGCGATATTCTTTTCAGTGTGCATTACATCAATATTATGTGCCAGAAGAAGGTCATCGAAATAGGGGAGCCTCGTCAAGCTGGACTTATGAGTCCACATATGTTCCTCACCATATCCCACAAAACCACCTTCTTCATTGGGCACAAGAGCATCTATCTGAGCATGAACCTCGGCACCAGTCCTCAAGTGTGGTTTAGGGTCTGTCACTTTGACATCTTTCGTAAAGCTCTTGACGTCTTCTCTGAATTCATGGTCTAGAGGGAGGAATTGACGATGCTGGTTGAACGACGAATACTTGTCACCCTTCTTCAACCAAATGAACCTCACAGCTTCCTTGCATATTGGGCATGGGAACTTCCCGTGAACACACCAGGCGGCAAATAACCCATACGCCAGGAAGTCATGCAGAGAGTAGTGGTACCAAACGTGCATTTTGAAGCTTGTCTTTGTAGCTCGGTCATATGTCCATACCCCCTTCTCCCAAGCGTGGATCAATTCATCAATCACAGGCTCCATGAACACACCCATATTACTCCCCGGGTGTCCAGGAATTATCAACGACAAGAATACGTTATGCCGTTGAAAGGAGATACCGAGAGGGAGATTGAGGGGATAACAAAAACGGGCCAGCATGTGTTTGGGGTAGCCATCATTCCATAAGGATTGAACCCATCTGTTACCAGCGCGACACGTACATTACGGGTCTCAGCTGCTTTGTCACGATGTTTGTCATTGAAGTACGTCCATGCTTCAGCATCAGACGGATGTACCATCTTCCTAGGATTGTACCGTTTGCCATCTTTGTGCCATGTCATCTGTTTTGCGGATTCCTCGATCATGAATAGCCGTTGGATCCTCAGCAGGAAAGGAAGGTGCCGTAGCACTCTCGCAGGGATCGAAAGCTGCTTTTTTTGACCATCACCAGAGTCTACCTCCAGGTACCTAGAGGATTTACACTTTGAACAGTAATTTGCATCCTTGTGTTCTTTCCTAAATAGGACGCACCCCTTCGAACAAACATGTATCTGGTCATACGGCATCTTAAGCATACGAAGGAGTTTCTCTGCCTCGTACAAGTTCGTCGGCAAAGTGTGCTTCTCCGGTTGCATGGTGCCAAACACGGCCAACATCTTATCGAAGCCTTCTCGACTCAGGTTTAACTTGGCCTTCAACCCCATTACGAGTCCAACCGTATCCAGCTGAGAAATCGTTGTACGCTCGTGAAGGGGTTTCTGTGCCGAGTGCAACATTTTGTAGAAGTCCTTTGCGGATTCCTCCATCTCCTCCTTCTCACATCGTTCAGCGAAGTGAGCTTGGTGGGCATCATCTAGCATGTCTACTACCCTGGCATCATCATCAAAAGCCTCGAGGCATGCTCTCACCACCTCCGCTCTTATACGATCTGCTTCACCACGGTAGATCCACTGCTGATAGCCAGGCATATAACCATTGAACACAAGATGTCTACCCATGGTCTTCTTGTCTACCTTTCTCTTGTTGTCACATTTGCTGCAGGGACACCAAACTAGAGAATGTCCTCCTGCTCCTAGGCCAAATGCATGTTTCAAGAAATGATCTATCCCCTTCACCCATTCATAGTCGTAGTCACTGCCGCTTCTCTAGCCCGTGTACATCCACTGACGGTCCTCCATCCTTTAACATTTACATCACAGAGTATTGTGACCATCAATTGCATCTACGCGGTGTTCCTAATGTCTAATAGGTGAGGATAGGTCCTAATCCCACCCGCGGATGCGTAGATGAGGTCAGTTTCCAGGCTCCGCTCCTCTCTAAGACAGAATTTCAGCAGCACCTCCCCGCTGTTCTCCTGATACACGTCCTGCTAGGGAGAGTGTGTATCCGGAGAACCACAGGGAAGAGCTACCGAAACTCGGTCTCGGACCAGAGCAGACCATGGAAACTAACCCATCTACGCATCCGTGGGCTGTCCAAAAAATGTGGACAATCCGAAACAGATACGGTCGTAGATATGCAAAGATCCGCATACCTACGACCGTATCTCTTTCGGACGGGAGACGCCTAACTGGGTTATGCGATCTAAGACAATGATACGGGAGGAGGGCTTATTTATACCTAGGGTGGCGGTGGAGTCAGGCTAGCGAGGCAGTGGCGAGTCAGGGCAGTGACGAGGCGATGCTGTGCAGGCAGACCCGCAACGCCGACGAAGAGGATCGGGGTCGCCGAGTCCCCTCTGACGTGCTCTTCTCTGCAAAAGAAGAAACACAATACTATAAGTTGAAAATTTTGGTAGAACCTCCCCTGTACGGGGAGGTTTCCAAAACCTGCAAGAAAAAACCGGCACGATGGCCGACAACCACATATCAAGCGAACAAATACGGCATGATGGCCGATAGCTAGATATATATTAATCCACCACCAACACACCACCACCTCCACCACCACGACCACACCACCACCACCAACACGACCACACCACGACATCCACCACAACGACCATGACCACACCACCATATCCACCACAATGACCACACCACCACATTCACCACAACGACCACACCACCACCACCTCAACGAACACACTACCCTCCTTCTCCACCTCCACCTCCACCTACACCTCCACCATTGCACGCCACCACCACCTCGACCTCCACCTAGACCTCCTCCTTCACCAGCATTGTACACCATGAAGCGAGGGAAGGGCATACCTGGACGTCGGAGGCCGCAGACGGGGCGAGGGTTGCGGACGGGGCGGGGCACCTCGGAACGGGGGCGGGCACGGTGGATAGCATGGATGGGGTTGGCGGGTGGCGCGGGGTCCTCCTCCTTCTCCGGTGGCCGGTGGATGGTGCGGAGGTTCTCCTCCTCCTCAGGGCGGGCCGGCCGGCGGGCTTGGGCGGGCGGCGCGGCCGGGGCGGGGCACCTTCGGCGGGTTGAGGCGAGCGGCGGGGTGGGGCTCCTCCGGTGGCCTGCTCCTCCTCTGGCGGCCGGGGGGCGCGCGGGGTGGCGGTGGCGGCCGGGCGCGGGGCGGCGCGGTGGTGGGCGGCGGGGTGCGCGGGGCGGCCGGCCGCGCTACGGCGGGGGGCGCAGGGCAGCCAAGCGCGCTGCGGCGGGCCGGGAGCGCGGCAGGGCGCGTGAGGCGGCGCGGTGGAGATGTCTGGGTTTTAGGCATCCGACGTCACAACTTGCTCGAAACCTTCTCAAATTTTTACCACAGCCTACACATGCGATAACATGACACCTCGACAAGTTTCATGATTTTCGGACTTCGTATAAATTTTATATAATTTAAAAACACTTTTCCGACTAGTTCCTCATCATGTTACGTGAAGAAGATGCCCGAAATTTAATGTGAGTTCGTGGATAGGGACTCAACATACACCAAATACCATGAATAACATTTTTTGAATCACTAAATTGCATTATTCCATCCACCTGCAGTTCAAATTTGAAATATTCAAAAAAAATCAACGAAAAGAAATAAATTAGGGAAATATATCAAAAAAATCAAATTTGACCCAAATTTTAAAATTGAGATTTAAATAATGTATTATAGCACCACAAAAAAACTGGGTTCAAAAAACCCTAAAAAAAACTCTTTGCCGATGGTCTAGCCTGGCCCTCGGCAAAGGGGGTAAGGCCCTCGGCAAAGAATATTTAAAAAAAATAAAAAATCTTTGCCGAGTAGCTGACGGCGGGCACTCGGCAAAGACTAACGTCAGTGGCCGCCGTGACCCATCCGGCCATAGTTGCCGAGGGCCAATTTGCCGAGGGCTAGGCCCTCGGCAAAGATTTATTTTGCGGAGGGCCGTTTGTTTGCGGAGGGCCTATCTTTGCTGAGGGCTCCTGGGGCTGGCCCTCGGCAAAGACCCCTTTGCCGAGTGCCCGAAATGTAGCCCTCGACAAACCCATAAGCCCTCGGCAAAGAGGACGTCTCCGATAGTGGAGGAAGAGAGGAACACCAAACCACCATCGGGACACCGTGGAGGAGAGGGTCGGGCCTACATCATCTTCCTCGACGACTTCCTCTAACGTATTCTAAATCTAAAAAGCAATAGTAATTCTTTTACTATTCTGAAATGCATGTACGGGGTTTCAAAAAGAAAAGAAAAGAAATGCATGTACAGTCTTTAAGCAGATTATTACTCGAAAGAAAAGATGAGCACGCACGCTCAACGTCGAGTAAAAGTAAAAGACATGTCCAGCGAGCAATACGCCAAAACATGAAGGCCCAATCAACAGAAAATTATGGCCGTTGATGCAAGCTTGCCACTTCGGCCGCCCACAGACTGCAGCCACAAAAAAAAAAGCAGGCTAGAACTGAGCTGAGAACCCGAGAGCGAGATGTGGGCCCGGAAAAATCTCCCCGGCAACCTCCCGGCCAATGAGGAGGCGGTGCCCACGTGGCATGCTCCACGTCCCCCTCCCCCCATTCCCCTATTTCTATCTCCTCGCCGGTGGTCGTTGCACGGGTCATCTTCTAGCTACTACCCCTAGACTGGTCGGGTGCTAGCTAGCTCAGCAAAAGCGGCTTAACTCTGAAGCTTTTCTTCAAAAGCCCTAGCTGCAGGTGTGCTACTGGTCAGTTAGTTCACCATGGGCGACTCCTCATCATCAGCATCTTACATCAGAATGGTGTGTGTGCTATACACTACCCTGTACCATTTCTACAAACGGATGGTTTTGGTTGCTTAATTTGTGTTGCTGGTTCAGGTTCACCATATGATAGAGAAGTGCATCTGCTTCAACCTGAACAAGGAACAGTGCATGGACGCGCTGCAGAAGCATGCCAACGTCAACCCTGTCGTCACTGCCACTGGTACGGCTTGCATACTCGACACTCATGATGCTTCAATTTCGAATCCTTCCCCGTTTAACCGTTTCTCTCGTACTGGTTTATCTTGCATCATGCATATGCTTAATCGATATTTATCTTCATCACCTTATGCACATGTTGATATTCTGTTCTGTCATTTCATGTGATCTGAAAATTACTGCCGCCACCGCCGCCGCCGCCATGCACAGTGTGGAAGGAGCTGGAGAAGGAGAACAAGGAGTTCTTCGAGACATACAAGAAGGACCGCGAGGAACGCAACATCATCGAGGCGGACACCATGGAGCGGATCAAGAAGATGCTCTCCGAGTTGGCGGCCTCCAAGAGCTCCGACGACGACGAAGGCTAGCTAGTAGCCTTCCGATCCGTTAGCTTTAGAGCTATAGATCTCAGCTCATGCAGGGACACTCATGTACGCACCAGCTCCTCTCCATGGGAGCACAACCATCCCCTTACGTACCGTACGTCATATATGAGACCATATATATATATATATATATATATATATATAGTTGGCTACAAAATAACTTATTCTGTAGCCACTTTGAGTTACAATAATTACTATGTTAATTTATGAGATTATAGTAACTCCTTGCTAAGTGGTTTACTATAACATTATGGTAAATATCCCCATGTATTATAGTAACCCAACTATCGTAAATATGTATTGACATTATCGTATATTAGTATATAAAATTATCGTAAATGGAGGTGGCTACAAAATAACTTATTTTGTAGTTGACTACCGAATATATATATATATATATATATATATATATATATATATATATATATATATATATATATATATATATATATATATATATATATATATATATATATATATATATGGCTACCTTGCTTATATATTAGCCACGAACAACATAACATATGCCTCTGCAAGGACCATGCCTGCATGATGTGTAGTACGTCTGGTTATTAGGACGAGAGAAATTATGTACGTTGTACGATGGACTCATGTACAAAGATGCATATATATTCGACCGATGTATACATAAGAATCTACGCATGCCCGTAGGGTGATGTAAGCCAGGCTTATCATTGACTGTAATCCTTTCGGGACACGTGGCGCCTGGTGCGCGTATCCATCAGTGATGACCCTGCTACTTGCCGGCAGCTCCCTTGAAGTATACCCGGTGCTGCTTGGCTTGTTGTTTCTATATATACTCAGCCTGTTTGCTTGCTGGTAAACGATCGTAAATTTTCAGTCGAGAATAGTGTTTTTCTCTCACACCAAACCAGCCAGCAGTAAATAATCCATGATACGATACGGCCTCCCGAACAGGCTGATTATATATATATGCATGCGGAGATATCGGGAGCCAGGGCTCCAAATAGCTAATGCAGAGCCCAGCCAGCCCTCTAGCCCGCCCAATCATTCAGGTCCACAGGGCTAACGTGCGTGCAGGTAGGGGACCACTGCAGACCCTGCAGATCAGTTGCATAAAAACTCAGTTCAAGCTGAGCAGAAACATTGTTGTCGTGATCCTTGCATAGAAATTAGTAGTTGTATGAATGAAAATTAATTCGCTGTCGCATAGAAACCTCCTCGTGAGCTGGTTGTTCCACCTGACACAACCTGATAGAGCTGACGCATGCATGCATGCACGCATCCAATCCAATCTCTTTCGTTTTTTTATTATAATTCTTCAACGAAGCATCCGATTCAAAAACGGTTTTCACCATAGAACTCCTAACATTTTTGTGCACGATTCAAGATCCACTGTGAATATTTTTTTTTAAAATAAAATTCATAAATTTGAAATTTGAATCATGGCACGTGATGGCCGATTGGATACATAGAATCAATAGTCAAGATGCGTAGAAAAGTTTTTGATGCTGACGTTGCATAGAAATTAGTAGTTTGATGAATAAAAAATAATTTCATTACCGCGTAAAAACCTCTCCGCGATACGAACATTCCACCTGGCACAACCGTGATTGCCTCCACCAACATCATGCTTTCGTCTACGCACAGAAACTTGTGATCGAGAGCATAGAAACATGTAGACGATCTCGTCTTTTTCTAAGATTTGAAATTTGAATCATGGCACGTGATGGTCGATTGGATGCATAGAATCACCGGTCAAGATGAGCAGAAAAGTTTTTGGCGTCGACGTTGCATAGAAATTAGTGATCGAATGAATAAAATTAATTTTGTTATTGTGTAAAAACATCTCCATGAGATGGACATTCCACCTGAGATAACCATGATTGCCTCCACCAGCATCATGCTTCCCAATATGGGGATGTATAATTAACATTGAAACAATGCATAGAACATGGAGACCACAAGTGTAAAAACATGGAGACGATCTCGTCTTCTCCGAAATTTGAAATTTGAAAATAGCACGTGATGGACAATCGGATTCATAGAATCAATGGTCAAGATACGTAGAAACATTTTTGGCACCAACATTGCATAGAAATTAGTAGTATGATGAATAAAAATTAATTTTGTTACCACATAAAAACCTCTCCACGAGATGGACATTCCACTAGAGGTTGATTATTTAATAGAGGAACAATGCTTAGAAACCCACGAAACCCTTCCCACTAGGGGATTATTGTAATGAACATTGTAACGACCCCACCCACACTGTGCTTTCCACTAGGTTATTTAATAGAGAAACAATGCATACAAACATATAAAACACTACCCACTAGGGTAGACTATCCATAGTGGTCCCATATCACAACATGCTTCCCACTGTTTTAGCAGGAGTAGAAAACTATTTTTGAAATTAATGTCAGCTATATGGATAGAAATGTCATCCAAAAATATATATAAGTCTTCCAACAATGCATGGATAATTGTTCCTACAATGTATAGAAATATGTTTCAACATTAAATAAAAAATGTGCTCCAACAATGTATAGAATTGTGTTCTAGCAGTGTTCACAATTGTGTAAAAATGTACAAACAACTACTCCAACAATGCATAGAATTGTGTCGCAACAATATATAGAATTGCGTACCAACAATGTGTAGAATTGGGTATAAGCGTACAAATAATTGTTCCAACAATCTATGTGGAAGTGTTCAAACAAACCATAGAAGAGTGCTCTAACAATGCATAAAAATTGTGTAGAAGTGCATGGATAACTGCTCCAACAATGTATAGAAATTTGTTGTAACATCAACTACATCAACTTTTTACATTAACCCATCAACTGAATCAAGATCACACTACGCCATCACCGCAAGACAAGGAAGTCGTGAACGTCGCAAGCCATGTCCTTTGTTTGAGCCACCGTTGCTCTCACACCAAATGGAGAGGAATTCATTCTAGCCATCCTACATCACAACACAAGGCAAAGAAACATGTTTTAGTAGGCGCAAAAACCTTATAGCGGCAAGACAATAATAGAAACATATTTTAGCAAGTGCAGAAACCTTACAACGGCAAAAAAGGCATACAAAAATGTTTTAACAGGCACATAAACCTTACAGGGGTAAGAAAGGCATAGAAATAACTTTTAGCAGGCACAGAAACCTATTGGTACAATTCATGTCAGCTACATTAATGCAAAAATCATGACCAAAAAATCTAGAAGAAATTATAGATTGCTGGATGTGATACAATCAAAGTACATAAAAACAAACTGCAAGAGCCATTATTGATAATTGTATAGAAATTTGTAACAACAAAGTATAGAAATATCATCCAATGATGTATATAAGTCTTCCAAGAATGCATGGATAACGGTTAATACAATATATAGAAATGTGTTCCAACATTAAATATAAATGTGCTCCAACAATGTATAAAATTGCGTTCCAACAATGTATAAAATATGCTCCAACAGTGTATAGAATTCTAGATGATTTCTTCCATACACGGTTGACTAAAGAAGCATAGAAATAAAAAAATCAAAGTACATGAAAATAAACTACGAGAATCATTATTTATCTAGTTTTTTAGAAACCTGCACTGAATCATAATTGCTATGCATAGAAATTTATGTATGCAAGCACAGAAACAATTTGTCTCTAAATGGACGCGTCAATATTGCATAGAAAACCATGCTTGCTTGCATTGCTAGCTCTTCATTTGCCGCAACCCCATGTTCCTGCAATGCTATGACCAAATCCAATCAAAACATGGCATAGCAACTATGGCTTAAGAATCACAAAAATCAGAAGAAATTTAAGACGTGTGTGAAGCATAGAAATTTATCAAATGAGAAGCATAAAAAATCAATTTCTGACCGAGGCGTGTGCGACGTCGTCTCAGGCATCAAGGCTGCCTGCCCCTTCGGCTCCTCGGCATCGGGCACTCGATCTAGTCGTGGTGCTCGCATGTTTCCTCCGCGAGCTCACTGGCACCGTTGCTCTACTGAGCGCCTGGGAGCCTGCAATCGCTTACCAATCTAGAGGCACGCGGGGAGCGCTGGCGACCATGGGTCCATGGCTAGATCTGCAAGAGGGGGCCGCCATGGTCAGCTAGGGAGGGGCACCACGGTGGTCCGAGGTGGGGAGGGGGGCGCCGCCGCGTCGAGATGTCAGAGCTTGGCGCGGGTGGCGCCACGGGGTGTAGATTAGGGTGCGCGCCGCCGTAGGACACCGTGCCTACGGGTCGAGCCACCGCTCCCCTACGCGCCTGGGGCACGCATGCCCGCACGCACATGGCCCGACCAGGGTGGGAGGGAGCCACTGGGGTAGAGGGATAAGCCACCGCTGCCTCCATAGATCTCACGGGATGGGCCACCACCACCTCCATGATCTCGCCGTGGATGGGGGGAGGCCACTGGGGGTGGGGACTAGGGAGGGCGTCGCTGTGGATGGGGTCAGGGTTATGGTCGCCGGGGTAGGGGTGGGACGGTGGGTGGTAGGGGCAGGTGGCCAGGGGTGGATGGGTGGGGATTAGGGTTTAGGGGAATATATAGGGTCCATGAAGGTGGGCTTGGTGGGCCGATGGGTGGACCAGCGGGCTGGTAGGGTGGTCTAGTTGGATGGTTGGTCCGGCTAGCTTCTTGATTTGGTTGGACCAGCGGGGGTTTGGGCCTAGGCTTCCACTAACTATTGGAAACCCTATGCTCCTAATAACATATCCAACCAAATCAAGAAGCTAGCCAGACCAGCCATCCATCTAGACCACCCCACCAGCCCGTCAGCCCACCCACCGGCCCACCAGGCCCACCTTAGTGGACCCTATATATTCCCCTCAACCCTAATCCCCACCCATCCACCCCTGGCCGCCTACCCTTACCACCCGCCATCCCACCCTGACCTCGGCCATGGTGACACCCTCCCCAGTCCCTACCCCTGGCAGCCTCCCACCATCCACGACGAGATCATGGAGGTGGTGGTGGCCCATCCCACGAGATCCATGGAGGTAGCGGCAGCTCATCCCCTCCACCTCGGTGGCTCTCTCCCACCCCGTCTAGGGCATGAGCGCGTGGTGGCATGGGCCACGGGCGTGCATGCCACGGGCACGTAGGGGAGTGGCGGCCCAACCCGTAGGCACAACATCCGGCGGTGGGGCGCACCATGATCGTCACCCCATGCCCCCCCCTGCGGCCAGCTCTGGAATCCTAGAATGGTGGTGCCCCATCCCCACCATGGACCACCACGGCACCCCTTCCTAACTGACCATGGCAGCCCCCTCTTACAAATCTAGCCATGGAACCTTGGTCGCCCGCCTCTCCGCGTGCCTCTAGATTGGTAAGTGGTTGCAGTTTCCTGGGCGCTCGGCAGAGCAACGGTGCTGGCGAGCTCACGGAGGAAACAGGTGAGCACCACGGCTGGATCGAGTGCCTAATGCCATGGAGCCGAAGGAGCAGGCAGCCAAGAGCCTGAGACGACGTCACACATGCCTCGGTCAGAAATTGATTTTTTATGCTTCTCATTTGATAAATTTCTATGCTTCACACACGTCTTAAATGGTGATGCGGTAGTGCCGTGGTTTCAAGCCCTCCTAGGCCAGGAGCACCAAGCCCTTGACCCCTTCCCCAACATCTCCGGCAACAGCAGCGGCACCTCTTCCTCACCGACCATGGGCCCCATCCCGCATCTCCAGCAATGGCGTCCTCCTCGCGGCAACTGTTCCCCATCCTAACATGCTGGCATGGTAGCCTCCGGCGGCGGCGCATCCCCATCCAGCTCCAGCATGGTCGTGGTGTGTGCTGATCTGCCAATGGAGGTGAGTAAAAATTTATTTTTCTTCTGATTTTTTGTGCTTCTTAAGCCATAGTTGTTATGCCATGTTTTGATTCGATTTGGTCACAGCATTGCAGGAACATGGGGTTGCGGAAAATGAAGAGCTAACAATGCAAGCAAGCATGGTATTCTATGCAATATTGACGCGTCCATTTTGAGACAAATTGTTTCTGTGCTTGCATACATAAATTTCTATACATAGCAATTATGATTCAGTGCAGATTTGTAAAAAACAAGATAAAAATGATTATCATAGTCTATTTTCATATACTTTGATTTTTTATTTCTATGCTTCTTGAGCCAACCGTGTAAGCAAGAAATCATCTAGAATTCTATACACTGTTGGAGCACATTTTATACATTGTTGGAGCGCAATTTTATACATTGTTGGAGTACATTTATATTTAATGTTGAAACATGTTTCTATACATTGTAGGAACAATTATCCATGCATTGTTGGAAGACTTCTATACATTGTTGGATGACATTTCTATCCATATAGCTGACATTGATTTCAAAAATAGTTTTCTACTCCTGCTAAAACAATGGGAAGCATGTTGTGATATGGGACCATTATGGATAGTCTACCCTAGTGGGTAGTGTTTTATATGTTTGTATCCATTGTTTCTCTATTAAATAACATAGTGGAAAGCACAGTGTGGGTGGGGTCATTACAATGTCTGTTACAATAATCCCCTAGTGGGAAGGGTTTCGTGGGTTTCTAAATATTGTTCCTCTATTAAATAATCATCCTCTAGTGGAATGTCCATCTCATGGAGAGGTTTTTATGCGGTAAAAAAATTAATTTTTTTTCATCAAACTACTAATTTCTATGCAATGTTGGTGCCAAAAATGTTTCTACGTATCTTGACCATTAATTCTATGAATCCAATTGTCCATCACGTGCTATTTTCAAATTTCAAATTTTGGAGAAGACGAGATCGTCTCCATGTTTTTACGCTTGTGGTCTCCATGTTCTATGCATTGTTTCGATGTTAATTATACATCCCCATATTGGGAAGCATGATGCTGGTGGAGGCAATCACGGTTATCTCAGGTGGAATGAACATCTCGTGGAGATGTTTTTACACGGTAACAAAATTAATTTTATTCATTCGATCACTAATTTCTATGCAATGTCGGCGCCAAAAACTTTTATGCGCATCTTGACCGGTGATTCTATGCATCCAATCGGCCATCACGTGCCATGATTCAAATTTCAAATCTTAGAAAAAGACAAGATCATCTACATGTTTCTATGCTCTCGATCACAAGTTTCTATGCGTAGACGAAAGCGTGATGTTGGTGGAGGCAATCATGGTTGTGCCAGGTGGAATGTTCGTATCGCGGAGAGGTTTTTACGTGGTAACAAAATTATTTTTTATTCATCAAACCACTAATTTCTATGCAACATCAACGTCAAAAACTTTTCTACACATCTTGACTATTGATTCTATGCATCCAATCGGCCATCACGTGCCATGATTCAAATTTCAAATTTATGAATTTTATTATTTTTTAAATATTCACAGTGGATCTTGAATCGTGCACAAAAATATCAGGAGTTCTATGGTGAAAACCGTTTTTGAATCGGATGCTTCGTTGAGGAATTATAATGAAAAAATGAAAGAGATTGGATTGGATGCGTGCATGCATGCATGCGTCAGCTCTATCAGGTTGTGTCAGGTGGAACGACCAGTTCACGAGGAGGTTTCTATGCGGTAGCGAATTAATTTTCATTCATACAACTACTAATTTCTATACAACGATCGCGACAAGAATGTTTCTGCGCAGCTTGAACTGAGTTTTTATGCATCTGATATGCAGGGTCTGTAGTGGTCCCCTACCTGCACAAGCGTCAGCCCCACGGACCTGACTGGTTGGGCTAGCTAGGGGACTGGCTGGGCTCTCCATTAACTATTTGGAGCCCCTAGCTCCCGATATCTCCGCATGCATATATATATATATATATAGAAACAACAAGCCAAGCAGCACCAGGTATACCTCAAGGGAGCTGCCGGCAAGTAGCAGCCCTGATTAGGTACGGTACAGGTCATCACTGATGGATACGCGCACCAGCCTCCACGTGTCCCGAAAGGATTACAATCAATGATAAGCCTTCAGAGCTATGCCAAGTATGTTCTTCAGAGCTATTTAGTCTGCACCTTATATTTATATTGTCTTTAGTAGTGACTGTCTTTCCTGTATTCACTTCCAAATTTAAGTAATGTAACTTTTCAATCTTCAACAGATTATAGTAAAATCCCTTAAATTCAGAATTTAATAACTAGGCTCTGATACCAAAGCGATCGGGGGGTGCGTTCTAACAAGAACTCGGACGGATTCGAAATTCGAATTCTATGATCTCGAGTTACTATTCATAGCTCTATTCAAATTCGGCATTCACTATTCAAATTTGCGGCTACTATTCAAATTTGGGATATGAACAATGCACGATAGTAGCTCAACCACTTTACTGTTCAAGGCACGAGGCCTCTACAAGTATGGCGTGACGTCGCTTTCACGCGCGAATATTTTATGGACGCTGGATGAGTGAGCGAGTGATTAGCGAATATAAATATTGATATGTCGCTTTCGCGATTAGTTAAGCTAGTGCTTAGTGAATATGCGTATGCGGATGAATATTTCTAAGGATCTTTTGCAGGCTGGCGAGACCAACAATTCAGCCGGTCGTGCAACTATGCTTGTGACAGTCCTACTCGGTACTCACTGTATGCATCACTGGCTCACTTCAGAACCAGACTAACTCGGTCTACTCCCTCGCTATCCCTAGCCACGTACACACATGACTTAGGCTCTATCGTCTTTCCTGGCAGTTCCACCCAAAGGGAACACTTCTCTACGCACACAGGGTTCTCTATAAACGCCGCTACCAAGGCTAACACGAGAACAACACACGCAGAGGCTTCTCCTCTAGGGTCCCTAGCATAGAGACATCACCCATATGAACAAGCTTGAAGGAAGGCAGGGATTAAAATAGGAAAGCTTAATTCATTTCCACAGAGCAAACTTACATACGGCTTTCCCTTTTGGGAAACCCCAAGCACTTAGCACAAACCTTAGGGATTACCTTACAAGCGCAGGAAGATCACGGGGACCTCATTTATTCTCTAATTTACAAAGGTGGAGTGATACAGTGGTGATGGATGATTACTACTAATGGTGGATGATTCTCAGAGTCATTTTGAGATCATGTCTTCATGGTGTATGTGTGTGGGTGGAGAGTTGGTGGAGTGGGTAGTAGATGAGAGTGCGTGTCTGAGGCTTTGGTGTGATGTCTGCTCTATTCTTCGATGATTTTCTCCTGATGATTCACAAATGCGCCTGGCGTCTTGCTTTATAGCACGAAGGGGGCGTCCTTCATGCTTATCGTCTGAAGGAGCCTTCGAGGCGATGTCTTCAATTATACCTTCTTACTGCTGCCTGGACAGATGGACGGAGAATAATTGTCCTGGCTACAGTAGAGTGACTGTATATTCCTTTTGCACTGTCCTCCATCACGCACGGTAGTATCCTTCTAGATATTCTTTGGTATGGTCTTCCACACCCGAATGATTGATGTTGGGAACATCAAATTAAAGATAGGCATGTAGTATTCAATCATGGCTGATGTCTACAGCCCTGATTGAATACTACATGCCTATCCTTGATTTGATGTTTGCAATATCAATCATTCGAGCGTGGACGACCATACCAAAGAATATCCAGAAGGATACTTCTGTGCGCGATGGAGGACAGCACAAAAGGAATATACAGTCACTCTACTGTAGTCAGGACAATTATTCTCCGTCCAGCTGTCCAGGCAACAGTAAGTAGAGATAATTGAAGACTTCGCCTCGAAGGCTCCTTCGAACGATAAGGCTCGCTCCTTTAGACGATAAGCACGAAGGACGCTCCCTTCGTGCTATAAAGCGAGACGCCATGCGCATTTGTGAAGCATCAGGAGAAAATCATCGAAGAAATTTGCTTCACTGAAAATTCTATGATGTATCAAAATAAAATAATAAAAGTATTCTTACAAGAATACTATGGAAGATATAGTATAATACAGAGAGAAGTTGGTAGGCTAATAAAGCCTAGTTATGGCAAAGAATGTCAATTATGAAAAGAATATCATGAATTGTTGTCCTGGTATGAAATATGGCAACCTGAAGAAGTGGAGAACGAAGAAAATATTGAAGAGTCAATATAGACTCAGTTCAATATCAATATATCTATACAAGAAATATATTCCCTATGTTGATAAGGTCTTATCAACAATTTGGCCGGGGGAAGAGATAACACAACAACAGCCAACAACCATGAGTGAATACTACATGCCAATCTTTGATATTATGTTTGTAACATCAATCATTCGGGCGTGGAAGACCATACCAAAGAATATCCAGAAGGATACTACCGTGTGCGATGGAGGACGGCGCAAAAGGAATATACAGTCACTCTACTATAGCCAGGACAATTATTCTCTGTCCAGCTGTCTAGGCAATAGTAAGAAGAGATAATTGAAGACTTTGACTCGAAGGCTCCTTCAGACGATAAGGCTTGCTCCTTCAGATGATAAGCATGAAGGACACTCCCTTTGTGCTATAAAGTGAGACGCCAGGCGCATTTGTGAAGCATCAGAAAATCATCAAAGAACCGATCAGACAACCACCGAAGCCTTAGACATGCACTCTCATCAACCACCCACTCCACCAACTCTCCACCCACACACATACACCATGAAGACATGATCTCAGAATGACTCTAAGAATCATCCACCATTAGTAGTAATCATCCATCACCACTGTATCACTCCACCTTTGTAAATTAGAGAATAAATGAGGTCCTCGTGATCTTCCTACGCTTGTAAGGTAATCCCTAAGGTTTGTGCTAAGTGCTTGGGGTTTCCCAAAAGGGAAAGCCATATGTAAGCTTGCTCTGTGGAAATGAATTAAGCTTTCCTATTTTAATCCCTGCCTTCCTTCAAGCTTGTTCATATGGGCGATGTCTCTATGCTAGGGACCCTAGAGGAAAAGCCTCTACATGTGTTGTTCTTATGTTAGCCCTGGTAGCAGCGTTTGTAGAGAACCCTATGTGCATAGAGAAGTGTTCCCTTTGGGTGGAACTGCCTGGGGAGACAATAGAGCCTAAGTCCTATGTGTACGTGGTTGGGGATAGCGAGGGAGTAGACCAGGTTAGTCTGGTTCTAAAGCGAGCCAGTGATGCATACGGTGAGTACCGAGTAGGACTGTCACAAGCATAGTTGCACGACCGGCTGAATTGTTGGTCTCGCCAGCCTATAAAAGATCCTTAGAAATATTCATCCGCATATGCATATTCACTAAGCACTAGCTTAACTAATCGCGAAAGCGACATATCAATATTTATATTCGCTAATCACTCGCTCACTCATCCAGCGTCCATAAAATTTTTGCGCGTGAAAGCGACGTCATGCCATACTTGCAGAGGCCTCGTGCCTTGAATAGTAAAGTGGTTGAGCTACTCTCGTGCACTGTTCATATCCCTAATTTGAATAGTAACCACGAATTTGAATAGTGAACGCCAAATTTGAATAGTGTTGTGAATAGTGACTCGAGATCTTAGAATTCGAATTTTGAATCCGTTCGAGTTCTCGATAGAACGCACTCCCCGATTGCTTTGGTATCGGAGCCTGGTTATTAAATTCTGAATTTAAGGGATTTTACTATAATCTGTTGAAGATTGAAAAGTTACATTACTTAAATTTGGAAGTGAATACAGGAAAGATAGTCACTACTAAAGACAATATAAATATAAGGTGCAGACTAAATACCTCTGAAGAACATACTTGGCATATCTCTCACGGACAGGTAAATTTAATAGTCGATTTGATACATAACTTTTATATATCTTGGGGAAAGAGGCAAGACGATCTAGAATTAAAATTTGATAGACTGCAAAAAGAACATAAGCACCTTGAAGTGCAATATTTAGCTACCAATAATGAGTTAGAATTAGCTTTACAAATTTTAGAAGAGAGTAAAGTTTCTCTAGGAAGAATTGGCCAGAATAGTGATTGTATTATAAAAGATATAACTTATCTATATAAGAAGACTGATAATATTAATATTGTTGAGCATAATAAAGAAATTATGTTGTTATCAGCAGGAATAGTTGAGTCCACTAGATCTTTAAATTCAGAAAGATGGAAGTATCTGAGAGCCTCTCTAGAAGAGACAAGTTACTCCAATTAGTAAATAAAGACATAAGGCATCTATGTTTTAAAGATAAACTAAAAGGAGGATGTGATGATATTGAAACCTTAGAAGAAATGATAGACGTAGATAGAGATCTTGAAAGATATCAGAAAGACACTTTAAGAAAAATAAGGCCTCAACAAATATATCAAATGGGTTGGTTTGAAAATAAAAATGGATTATATAGAATATCTAGAGAAGTAGAATTAAGTGTATTGACAGAACCCATTCTGCTAAGAATTGTTAGTAAACAATTTGAGAATGTTTTAAAATATTCAGGGTATAAATATATACATCAGGGAATGTATATCATTGGAATTAAAGGTATGACAAGGAAGAAATTAGGAACAAAGGTTTTAATAACTCTATTGGACAAAAGATGGGATTCAATAAATAAAGCAGCATTAGGATTTTTAGAAGGTGATATGAATGAAAATATGTTAATAACATATATAGCTCTAGATTTAATAATGCCAGTAAAAGAATTTATAGATAAGATGGCATTTGAATTTCAGACTAAAGGATATGAAAACTTTAAAGGAACAAATCTATTAGTAAGCATAGAATTTATAGGAAGGTTAACCAACAGAAGTGGAACCAGATATAAGGTAAATGTGAACAATATTGTAGAAAGTATGCAATCTAAAGGAATAAAATTTATGAGTCCTCTGAAAATAAGTTCTGAAGAAAGAGCATGAGAAGAATGGAATATAAGCTCATTAATAGAGCCAAAAATTTTAAAACAACCTAAAGATTACATAAGCTATGAAAATAATAGAGGGTTGACTAGTATTAGGTTTGTAGATTATAAAGAACAAAGTCTAGATGATTTAGAAGCATCCAGTTCAGAGGCAAAATTAGAAGAAAGAAGGCATAACATATGTGAATTTATGGAAAAATTAGACATAGATAACGAAATAAAACATTATGAGCAAAAGATAAGCAAAATTCATGACGAATACAAAACCTCTATGATATGTCAATGGGCTGCTATAAGAGAAAAGGAACTCTACTTTAGACGAGAGTTATATAGGCTTAATAACATCAAGAAAGATAGAGAGTTAGATGCTAAGAAATTTAGTAATCCAATAAAGAAAAATGAATTTGTATCAAAACAAATAAATAACAGGGCAAGGGAAGCCCAAAAAGAATTAGAACATAGCAAAGATAAGATAAAAGACATAGAAGATAATGATATAAGCGAAGAAGAGCAATGAGAAATTAATAATAAGTTGTTTCTAGAAAGCTATGAAGAAGAGGATGAAGATGCAATTGGGATATGTAGTAACAATACAATAACTCTCATAAATTCCTTAGAAAATAAAGAGTTGCATAAAAATAATGCCATAGAAGCAATGGAAATAGATCCAAGTACATCAAAAAGAAGAAGAGGACCTGAGATAAAGATAGAAGGAGAAAGTGAGAGACCAACTAGAAAACCAGGAACTTGGCCACCAGAAAAAGAAGAGCCTGCATATAAATATATACCTAGACAATATAAGCATATGGGTTCAAAAAGAAGAGAAATTGAAAAGAAGGTACAATTTTAGAATTATAGAAGTGATGGTGCTATATTAAATTTAGCAGCACATGATCATATAGATTGGTCAAATATAATTAGCATATGAAAAGGATTGATAGTCCAAAAGTATATACAAAATCAGCATAATATTGGAAATAGAGTAGAAGATATGATTACATATTTAGAAACATTTTTAGGTGAATCAGTTCAAGTCTTATGGGAACAATGGGTAGAAGCTTTCCCTAGCCATTATGCCCAATTAAAAATTGCTGGTAGTAATCCATATAATTTTACAAATATTATATCAAGCATAGTAATAGGAGAAGATCCTGAATTAGGATTTACTGTTTTACAGAACGAAAGATTAAAAGAAATAGAAAAATTGTCAGTAACAAGCTAGAAAGGAATAAAAGAATTTTCTCAACACTATTTGTATAATGCTACGACTGCTAAGCAAGGCTATAATCAAGGTATAGTTGAAAGATATTTCAATAAATTACCAGATCCTTTAGGGTCTATGATATTTGAAGAATATAAAAAAGAAACTATTGGTAAAGAATATAATATTTCTTAGGCTATAACATTCGTTTTCAAATAGTTAAGAAAAATATGCATGAACATACAAGCCCAAAGATCAATGAAGCAATTGGATTATAATTTTTGCAATAAAATAGTCCAAATACCATTAACATATGGAGAAGAGAGATCTAGAAACAAGAAATATCCTAAGAATTATAAGAAAGGAAATATAAGGACAAAGAGACATTACTTTCTTAGAAGATCAGACAATAGAGCTCCATTCCTCCATAAAAGGAATGTAAGAAGATATAATCCTAGAAAAAATTATGATAGTACATGTAGATACTTCATTTGCAACTCACCAGATCATTTAAGCAAAACATGTCCTAACAAAGACAAGAAAAGGTATTCCAATAAGCAAGAAGAACAAGAAAAGGTTCAAATAATAGATAGTGTGAATGAAAATATTTTAGTCTATGATGATGATATAATGGACGATGAATCGATATACTCAATAATAGAGATAGATGAGATAGAATATGATGAAGAAAAAGAATCAAGTGATGAAGAGTTAGACTTAATTGATGAGTTATCAGGATTAAAGATAGAAATGATGGATCAAATAAACTGCGAACACAAGTGGGATCATAAAAAAAGTGATTCCAATATAAAATGTGTATTTTGCATATATTATCAAGATCCAGCAAAAAGAGCAACATGTAGGCTATGTTTAAGACAAGCTTGTATGTCATGTCTAAAATAGCAAAGCGACATAAAAATGACTCAGAAGCTGAAATACCATATGAGGAAAATAAAGTGCAATCAGAAAAAGAAGTAATCCTAGAGGAAAAAGGAAACAAATATTTAAACAATATTACACAAGAGTTTCTCATTCCTAGATTAAGTTTTAAGACTGAACAAACTTTGTCATACTTTACTCATGATGTTATAGATATAATTTGGAAGAAATATGCTGAAAGGCATTACAAAACCTTTCATGATATACAAAAATACTTTATGAAATTATACCAAGGTAAAGAAAGACATCTAGGAATAATTGTGAATGCAAATACTTTTCCTTTACTTCATCTCGATGATAAATTAATTGTTAAGCCTCATCAAAGATTCTTAATATTGAGGGCTGATATAAATTTAAAATATTTTAGAAGTATACAAAGAAATATTGGAGATGATATCTCTTTACAAACTATTATTGATCATGGGTTAGTCTATGATATATATGGTACACTTGAAGAAATTTTCCAATCAGACCTTGGAATAGCTATCAAAGAAGCTTATAAGAAATTAGCTTGTATTCAAGGGAAATACAAAATTAAGTTTTGTTCTAATCCACCAAAATTTACACAACCAATAAGACCAGCATGCCATGATATATATATTACAAAGGGATCATACAAATTCCATACTACATGGACTTCAGACTCATGGCAAAATTATGAAGAGTTGTTCATAAAAGATACAAACCATGATAATTGGAGAATTTTCAGTGAAGCAAAAGAATTAGAAGAAAATACCAAATTTGCTTCTGAATATTATATGATGTATCAAAATAAAATAATAAAAGTATTCTTACGAGAATACTATAGAAGATATAGTATAATACAGAGAGAAGTTGGTAGGCTAATAAAGCCTAGTTATGGCAAAGAATGTCAATTACGAAAAGAATATCGTGAATTGTTGTCCTAGTATGAAATATGGCAACCTGAAGAAGTGGACAACGAAGAAAATATTGAAGAGTCAATATAGACTCAGTTCAATATCAATATATCTATATAAGAAATATATTCCCTATGTTGATAAAGTGTTTTCAACAATTTGGCCGAGGGAAGAGATAACACAACAACCATGATTGAATACTACATGCCTATCTTTAATTTGATGTTCCCAACATCAATCATTCGGGCGTGGAAGACCATACCAAAGAATATCCAGAAGGATACTACCGTGCGCAATGGAGGATAGCGCAAAAGGAATATACAATCACTCTACTGTAGCTAGTACAATTATTCTTCGTCCAACTGTCCAGGCAATAGTAAGAAGGGATAATTGAAGACTTCGCCTCGAAGGCTCCTTCAGATGATAAGGCTCGCTCCTTCAGACGATAAGCATGAAGGACGCCCCCTTCATGCTATAAAGCGAGACGCCAGGCGCATTTGTGAATCATCAGAAAATCATCGAAGAATAGAGAAGACAATCACCGAAGCCTCAGACACGCACTCTCATCCACCACCCACTCCACCAACTCTCCACCCACACACATACACCATGAAGACATGATCTCAGAATGACTCTAAGAATCATCCACCATTAGTAGTAATCATCCATCACCACTGTATCACTCTACCTTTGTAAATTAGAGAATAAAGGAGGTCCCCGTGATCTTCCTATGCTTGTAAGGTAATCCCTAAGGTTTGTGCTAAGTGCTTGGGGTTTCCTGAAAGGAAAAGCCGTATGTAAGCTTGCTCTATGGAAATGAATTAAGCTTTCCTATTTGAATCCCTGCCTTCCTTCAAGCTCGTTCATATGGGGTGATGTCTCTATGCTAGGGACCCTAGAGGAGAAGCCTCTGCGTGTGTTGTTCTCGTGTTAGCCCTGGTAGCAGTGGTTGTAGAGAACCCTGTGTACGCAGAGAAGTGTTCCCTTCGGGTGGAACTGCCTGGGAAGACGATAGAGCCTGAGTCCTGTGTGTATGTGGCTAGGGATAGCGAGTGAGTAGACCGGGTTAGCCTGGTTCTAAAGTGAGCCAGTGATGCATACGGTGAGTACCAAGTAGGACTATCACAAGCAAAGTCGCACGACCGGCTGAACTGTTGGTCTCGCCAGCCTGCAAAAGATCCTTTGAAATATTTATCCGCATACGCATATTCACTATGCACTAACTTAACTAATCGCGAAAGCGACATATCAATATTTATATTCGCTAATCACTCGCTCACTCATCCAGCGTCCATAAAATATTCGCGCGTGAAAGTGACGTCACACCATACTTGTAGAGACCTCCTTTATTCTCTAATTTACAAAGGTGGAGTGATACAGTGGTAATGGGTGATTACTACTAATGGTGGATGATTCTCAGAGTCATTCTGAGATCATGTCTTCATGGTTTATGTGTGGGTGGAGGCTTCGGTGGTTGTCTGATCGGTTCTTCGATGATTTTCTGATGCTTCACAAATGCGCCTGGCGTCTCGCTTTATAGCACGAAGGGAGCGTCCTTCAAGCTTATCATCTAAAGGAGCGAGCCTTATTGTCTAAAGGAGCCTTCGAGGCGAAGTCTTCAATTATCTCTTCTTACTGTTGCCTGGACAGTTGGACAGAGAATAATTGTCCTAGCTACAGTAGAGTGACTGTATATTCCTTTTATGCTGTCCTCCATAGCGCACGGTAGTATCCTTCTGGATATTCTTTGGTATGGTCTTCCACGCCCGAATGATTAATGTTGCAAACATCAAATCAAAGATAGGCATGTAGTATTCAATCATGGCTGTTGTGTTATCTCTTCCCTCGGCCAAATTGTTGATAACACTTTATCAACATAGGGAATATATTTCTTGTATAGATATATTGATATTGAATTGAGTCTATATTGACTCTTCAATATTTTCTTCGTCGTCCACTTCTTCAGGTTGCCATATTTCATACCAGGACAACAATTCATGATATTCTTTTCGTAATTGACATTCTTTGCCATAACTAGGCTTTGTTAGCCTACCAACTTCTCTCTGTATTATACTATATCTTCCATATTATTCTCGTAAGAATACTTTTATTATTTTATTTTGATACATCATGTAATATTCAGAAGCAAATTTGGTATTTCATCATATTGAAATCTAATATTCTGGTCTTTGTCCATGACCACGGATATCCAACATCTCATCATCATTTTCATCATAGTCTGATATCTGTATATTCATTTTTGACTCATAGTCCTTCTTAATATTTGCTTCATAGTCTTTCATTATATTTTCAAATTTTTCATCTATTTCACCTCTTATTTCTTGTAAGATTTTTTGCTTTATGTCTTTCTTCCATTGAAGGGTTATTGACTCCAATTTTTCTTTCATCTTAGTATTAACATATTCTTCATTCAATGGATCTATATCTTTTTTTACTGCCTCTATATATGTATGCGGTCTAGACGATCCTTCTTCTCTTATATTTGGCCCTGCCCATATTGGTTTTATTTCATTGGCCTTTTTATATTTTTGGATATAGTCTTTAGCTACTGGCTCTAAGTAATAGTTTACTCCCAGAATTGTTCTTGCATATGAAAGAGCTTGATCAATATCTAAATATTTTTTCCAAGACACTCCTCCATCTTTTTCTTTTTCTATCTACTGAGCTATAACTTCTTCAAATGATATATAAATTCCTGGTGTTTTTCTCCTATATATAACATATATGGGTTTTTTCTCTATATTGCTAGATGGTTCTTTTGGTTGTATTTTCCCATTAATCATATGAAAATATTCAGCAAAACTATTTAATATTGCTAGCATATAACCTGTATCTTCTCTTTTATTATTATATTGAAACCAGAAATTGTCTAGAATGCATTCTTGTATATCATCTAGAACAATATGGTCTCGAAGCTTGAATTTATAAGTATTTGGTGGGAAAATTCTTAGCTTATTATCAGTTCCAGAACTGAAACATTCACCCCCAATAGGACTTGTTCCTTTCTTCATTCCTGCAAAGTAGAAGATCGTGAAAATATATCAGGCAATGTATTATCTTTACCTTTTATATGCTCAAATATTACTTTATAACTATTCCCCGTAATAATATCTTCAAATAAAACCCATCGCCTAGTTGAACTTTTCTTACTATTGATTTTATTGTAGTATCTGCATATAGCTTCACAATCTGTCCTAACTATGAACTCTTTAAATCCTAGATATAATCTAAAAGCATTTATTGCATTAATAACAGCTAAAATCTCCCTATCTGTATTGTTTTTTGCTTTTAGCTTGTATTTTCCTGAAGCATACATACATATTTGTTCTTCTAACTTTAGAGAGTACTTGTGTGGTTTTTGCTTTAATATTGCACCCCATCCTAACTTAGATGCATCTGTCTTTATAATGAAATAATTATCATCTAAAGGTAACTCTAGGGGTTTTAAATCCTTGACCTTTTCTTTAATAGTTCTTACTAACTTTATATCTTCAGAATTAAAATGTATTTGCCCATTTTTTCTTAATTTTGCATACAATGGACCGGCTAGCTTAGCTAAAATTTCAATATAATTTTTAGCATAATTAACTATTCCTAAGAATTGCTGCAGGATTTTCTTATCATTCATGACATCTGGAAATTCTAAGATTTTCTTTGCAATATGATCTTGTAAATAGATTTTTCCCTCTCCTATTTCATGACCTAAAAAAATTTATCTTTTCCTTACATATCTCCATTTTCCTTTTAGACAATATTAACCCATGCCGTTCTACCTTTCTAAAGAAGGTTTCCAGATGAGCTATATGCTCTTTATAGGATTTTGAGAAAACTAATAAGTCATCAATTTAAACTAATATGAATTCTTGATTTTCATTAAAAATATTTTGCATTTTTCTTTGAAATAAAGTAGGGGCATTTTTTAATCCTAAGGGCATTACTAGCCATTCAAAATGACCTTGAGGACATATGAAAGCAGTCCATTCTATTGATTCTTCTGCCATTTTTACTTGCCAAAACCCAGCTTTTAAATCAAATTTTGAGAAATATTTACTACATTGTATTCTATTTATCCATTCTTGCTTATTTGGGATATTATAAGCATCATATATAGTATTATCATTTAGTCTTTTATAATTTATAACCATTCTTGACTTTCCTCTGGCTATTTCAGTATGATTTCTAACTATAAATGAAGCTAATCTATGAGGACTTCGACTTTCTCTTATAGCTCCTAATTTTAGTAATTCTTCAATATGCATCTTAAATTCTTCTATATCTTTAGGTGTTGCTTCTATAGGACTTGTCTTAATTATATAGTCAGGATTTATTATGTTAATTTTACATAATATACCATTCTTATCCTAATGCTTCATTGGTATTTCTCCGATTATCTGAATATCTTCCAATCTTGTTACAATTTTATCTATATCCTTTTTAGATTTTATATCTCTATACCAATTTGGTGCTAATGATTGAAGACTAATGCATTCTATGCATGAATTTGCTATATGAAAATCTTCTATATTTTCACCTAGCTCTTCATAATTATTAGGAATATTTTTATCAGATCCTTGGAGTTCTAAATTGGTCTTTCCTGAAGTAGAATTTATAGTCTTTCGTACTTCTGTTATATAGAATGTTGTCTTGGTAAGGAATAAATATTATTCCTTGCTCATGTATGATAGTTGTTTGTAAAGAGAATTGTAGAAATCTTAATCCTAATATCATATCATCATGTATCATAGATAGATCTCTTATTGTAATTTCATCCATTATATATTTTGTGTTATTTATTTGTACTTCAACATCATAAGCTAGTTGATTATGAACCTTTTTTATCCCAGACATATCGGTAGATATTTCTGCTTTATCTTGATCTATTGTATGAACTATTTCTGAACATTTTGCAAAATATTTATCATGTATAATATTTTTTGTACAACTGGTGTCTACTAACGCTAATATTTTATAAGATATATTAGGCATTAATTTTACTTTTACAAGTACTCTTATTCCTATAATTTCTTTAAAGGGTAATCTCACTATATATTTGCTACCAAAGTTTATTATGGCTTCTTTTAATTGTATCGCTTTATCATTTTTTTCTATTTATCATTGCTTGATCCTTTAACTCAGTAAGACCTCTATGATTATCTTCTGTGTTATTAGCTTCATTGAGTTCTATTTTACTTTTTAGCTCTTCTAATTCTGCTTCTAAGCTATTTACTCTGTTCTCTAAATTTTTGACTCTACTTGCTAATAATTTATCATCTGATTCTAGTTCTACTACTTCTTGTCTCCATTTTTGGTTAGTAATTATTAGACATGAAGCACATGCTTGCTTTAAACATTTAATACATGTAAGTCTATTTTCTTGACTAGGGTAGAATATACAGAAAGCACATTTTATATTATAATCACCTCTTCCTTTTATCCAATCATGTTCACAGTCTTCTTGATTCATTAATTCTATTTTTGTTTCTTTTGAACTATTAATATCTTCAGATATTATATCTAACCCTTCCATAGCATTATCAAGACTAAGTAACTCCTGTTGGTCTCGCCAGCCTGCAAAAGATCCTTAGAAATATTCATCTGCATACGCATATTCACTAAGCACTAGCTTAACTAATCAGGAAAGCGACATATCATCCTGAGAAATATTTATATTTGCTAATCACTCACTCAATCATCCAGCATCCATAAAATATTTGCGCGTAAAAGCGACGTCACGCCATACTTGCAGATGCCTCGTGCCTTGAATAGTAAAGTGGTTGAGCTACTCTCGTGCACTGTTCATATCCTGAATTTGAATAGTAACCGTGAATTAAATAGTGAACGCCGAATTTGAATAGTGCTATGAATAGTAACTCGAGATCTTAGAATTTGAATTTTGAATCCGTTCGAGTTCTCGATAGAACGCACCCCTCGATCGCTTTGGTATCAGAGCCTAGTTATTAAATTTTGAATTTAAGGGATTTACTTATTTTGCTAAGTCTAAATAATCTATCAGTACAACCTTAGTCAAATACTTTACTTATAATGGACAATTTAGATAGTTAGATTTAATATTATGATAAAAAGTTAAGTAAGATTCCTGAAGAATATAATACATCTATGCTATGTGAATGGTCTGCCATAAGAGAAAAAGAACTATACTTTAGACGAGAAATATGTAGACTTAATAATATCAAGAAAGATAGAGAACTAAAGAATAAATATTTTAAAACACCTGTTGTGACAAAGAAATAGGAAGATGAGTTAAAAACTAAAGACAAAGAGACTCATAAAGTTAAAGAAGTTGTGCAGACAAATAACATTAAATATATTACAAGTGAAGAAGAGCAATGGGAGATTAATAATAAGTTTTTATTAGAAAGTTATGAAGGAAAAGAAAATAATGCTCAGAGTTACCAAGATGTTATAGACTCTTTAGATGATAAAGAGTTACTCAATCTTGATAATGCTATGGAAGGGTTAGATATAATATCTGAAGATATTAATAGTTCAAAAGAAACAAAAATAGAATTAATGAATCAAGAAGACTGTGAACATGATTGGATAAAAGGAAGAGGTGATTATAATATAAAATGTGCTTTCTATATATTCTACCCTAGTCAAGAAAATAGACTTATATGTATTAAATGTTTAAAGCAAGCATGTGCTTCATGTCTAAAAATTACTAACCAAAAATGGAGACAAGAAGTAGAACTAGAATCAGATGATAAATTATTAGCAAGTAGAGTCAGAAATTTAGAAAATAGAATAATTAGCTTAGAAGCAGAATTAGAAGAGCTAAAGAGAAAAATAGAAGTCAATGAAGCTAATAAGATAGAAGATAATCATAGAGGTCTTACTGAGTTAAAGGATCAAGCAATGATAAATAGAAAAAGTGATAAAGTGATACAATTAAAAGAAGACATAATAAACTTTGGTCGCAAATATATAGTGAGATTACCGTTTAAAGAAATTATAGGAATAAGAGTACCTGTAAAAGTAAAATTAACGCCTAATATATCTTATAAAATATTAGCGTTAGTAGACATCGGTTGTACAAAAAATATTATACATGATAAATATTTTGTAAAGTGTTCAGAAATAGTTCATACAATAGATCAAGATAAAGCAGAAATATCTACCGATATGTCTGGGATAAAAAATGTTCATAATCAACTAGCTTATGATGTTGAAGTACAAATAAATAACACAAAATATATAATGGATGAAATTACAATAAGAGATCTATCTATGATACATGATGATATGGTATTAGGATTAAGATTTCTATAATTCTCTTTATAAACAACTATCATACATGAGCAAGGAATAATATTTATTCCTTACCAAGACAACATTCCATATATAACAGAAGTACGAAAGACTATAAATTCTACTTTAGGAAAGACCAATTTAGAACTCCAAGGATCTGATGAAAATGTTCCTGATAATTATGTAGATGAAGAGCTAGGTGAAAATATAGAAGAATTTCATATAGCAAATTCATGCATAGAATGCATCAATCTTCAATCATTAGCACCAAATTGGTATAGAGATATAAAATCTAAAAAGGATATAGATAAAATTGTAATAAGATTGGAAGATATTCAGATAATCGTAGAAATACCAATGAAGTATTAGGACAAGAATGGTATATTATGTAAAATTAACATAGTAAATCCTGACTATATAATTAAGACAAGTCCTATAGAAGCAACACCTAAAGATATAGAAGAATTTAAGATGCATATTGAAGAATTACTAAAATTAGGAGCTATAAGAGAAAGTCGAAGTCCTCATAGATCAGCTTCATGTATAGTTAGAAATCATGCTGAAATAGCGAGAGGAAAGTCAAGAATGGTTATCAATTATAAAAGACTAAATGATAATACTATATATGATGCTTATAATATCCCAAATAAGCAAGAATGGATAAATAGAATACAAGGTAGTAAATATTTCTCAAAATTTGATTTAAAAGTTGGGTTTTGGCAAGTAAAAATTGTAGAAGAATCAATAGAATAGACTGCTTTCACATGTCCTCAATGTCATTTTGAATGGCTAGTAATGCCCTTAGGATTAAAAAATGCCCCTGCTTTATTTCAAAGAAAAATGCAAAATATTTTTAATGAAAATCAAGAATTCATATTAGTTTACATTGATGACTTATTAGTTTTCTCAAAATCCTATAAAGAGCATATAGCTCATCTGGAAACCTTCTTTAGAAAGATAGAACAGCATGGGTTAATATTGTCTAAAAGGAAAATGGAGATATGTAAGGAAAATATAAATTTTTTAGGTCATGAAATAGGAGAGGGAAAAATTTATTTACAAGATCATATTGCAAAGAAAATCTTAGAATTTCCAGATGTCATGAATGATAAGAAAACCCTGCAGCAATTTTTAGGAATAGTCAATTATGCTAGAAATTATATTGAAAATTTAGCTAAGCTAGCTGGTCCATTGTATGCAAAATTAAGAAAAAATGGGCAAAAATATTTGAATTCTGAAGATATAAAGTTAGTAAGAACTATTAAAGAAAAGGTCAAAGATTTAAAACCCCTAGAGTTACCTTTAGATAATAATTATTTTATTATAGAGACAAATGCATCTAAGATAGGATGGGGTGTAATATTAAAGCAAAAACCACACAAGTACTCTCCAAAGTTAGAAGAACAAATATGTAGGTATGCTTTAGGAAAATACAAGCTAAAAGCAATAAACAATATAGATAGGAAAATTTTAGCTGTTATTAATGCAATAAATGCTTTTAGATTATATCTAGGATTTAAAGAGTTCACAGTTAGGATAGATTGTGAAGCTATATGCAGATACTACAATAAAATCAATAGTAAGAAAAGTTCAACTAGGCGATGGGTTTTATTTGAAGATATTATTACGGGAAATTGTTATAAAGTAATATTTGAGCATACAAAAGGTAAAGATAATACATTACCTGATATATTTTCACGATCTTCTATTTTGCAGGAATAAAGAGAGAAACATGCCCTATTGGGGGTGAATGTTTCAGTTTTGGAACTGATAATAAGATAAGAATTTTCCCACCAAATACTTATAAATTCAAGCCTCGAGACCATATTGTTCTAGATGATATACAAGAATGCATTCTAGACACTTTCTGGTTTCAATATAACAATAAAAGAGAAGATAAATGTTACATGGTAGCAATATTAAATAGTTTGGCTGAATATTTTCATATGATTAATGGGAAAATACAACCAAAAGAACCATCTAGCAATATAGAGAAAAAACCCATATATGTTATATATAGGAGAAAAACACCAGAAATTTATATATCATTTGAAGAAGTTATAGATCAGCAGATAGAAAAAGAAAAAGATGAAGGAGTGTCTTGGAAAAAATATTTAGATATTGATCAAGCTCTTTCATATGCAAGAACAATTCTGGGAGTAAACTATTACTTAGAGCCAGCAGCTAAAGACTATATCCAAAAATATAGGAAGGCGAATGAAATAAAACCAATATGGGGAGGGCCAAATATAAGAGAAGAAGGATCGTCTAGACCACATACATATAAAGAGGCGGTAAAAAATATATAGATCCATTGAATGACGAATATGTTAATACTAAGATGAAAGAAAAATTGGAGTCAATAACTCTTAAATGGGAGAAAGACATAAAGGAAGAAATCTTACAAGAAATAAGAGATGAAATAGATGAAAAATTTGAAAATATAATGAAAGACTATGAAGCAAATATTAAGAAGGACTATGAGTCAAAAATGAATATACAGATATCAGACTATGATGAAAATGATGATGAGATGTTGGATATCCGTGCTCATGGACAAAGACCAGAATATTAGATTTCAATATGATGAAATACCAAATTTGCTTCTGAATATTACATGATGTATCAAAATAAAATAATAAAAGTATTCTTACGAGAATACTATGGAAGATATAGTATAATACAGAGAGAAGTTGGTAGGCTAATAAAGCCTAGTTATGGCAAAGAATGTCAATTACGAAAAGAATATCGTGAATTGTTGTCCTGGTATGAAATATGGCAACCTAAAGAAGTGGACAACGAAGAAAATATTGAAGAGTCAATATAGACTCAGTTCAATATCAATATATCTATACAAGAAATATATTCCCTATGTTGATAAAGTGTTATCAACAATTTGGCCGGGGGAAGAGATAACTATAGCCCTGATTGAATACTACATGCCTATCCTTGATTTGATGTTTGCAACATCAATCATTCAGGCGTGGAAGACCATACCAAAGAATATCCAGAAGGATACTACCGTGCACGATGGAGGACAGCGCAAAAGGAATATACTATCACTCTACTATAGCCAGGACAATTATTCACTGTCCAGCTATCTAGGCAACAGTAAGTAGAGATAATTGAAGACTTTGCCTCGAAGGCTCCTTTAGACGATAAGGCTCGCTCCTTCAGATGATAAGCATGAAGGACGCTCCCTTTGTGCTATAAAGCGAGACGCCAGGCGCATTTATGAAGCATTAGAAAATCATCAAAGAATCGAGCAGACAACCATCGAAGCCTTAGACACGCACTCTCATCCACCACCCACTCTACCAACTCTCCACTCACACATACACCATGAAGACATGATCTCAGAAGGACTCTGAGAATCATCCACCATTAGTAGTAATCATCCATCACCACTGTATCACTCCACCTTTGTAAATTAGAGAATAAAGGAGGTCCCCATGATCTTCCTACGCTTGTAAGTTAATCCTTAAGGTTTGTGCTAAGTGCTTGGGGTTTCTCGAAAGGGAAAACCGTATGTAAGCTTGCTCTATGGAAATGAATTAAGCTTTCCTGTTTTAATCACTGCCTTTCTTCAAACTCGTTCATATGGGGCGATGTCTCTATGCTAGGGACCCTAGAGGAGAAGACTCTGTGTGTGTTGTTCTCGTGTTAGCCCTAGTAGCGGCATTTGTAGAGAACCCTATGTGCGCAGAGAAGTGTTCCCTTTGGGTGGAACTGCCTGGGGAGACGATAGAGTCTGAGTCCTGTGTGTATACATGGCTGGGGATAGCGAGGGAGTAGACCGGGTTAGTCTAGTTCTAAAGCGAGCTAGTGATGCATACGGTGAGTACCGAGTAGGACTGTCACATGCATAGTCGCACGACTAGCTGAATTGTTGGTCTCGCCAGCCTGGAAAAGATCCCTAGAAATATTTATCCACATACGCATATTCACTAAGCACTAGCTTAACTAATCACAAAAGCGACATATCAATATTTATATTCACTAATCACTCGCTCACTCATCCAGCGTCCATAAAATATTTTTGTATACGTGGCTGGGGATAGCGAGGGAGTAGACCGAGTTAGTCTGGTTCTGAAGCGAGCCAGTGATGCATACGGTGAGTACTGAGTAGGACTGACATAAGCATAGTCGCACGACCGGCTGAACTATTGGTATCGCCAGCCTGCAAAAGATCCTTAGAAATATTCATCGGCATACGCATATTCACTAAGCACTAGCTTAACTAATCGCGAAAGCGACATATTAATATTTATATTCGCTAATCACTCGCTCACTCATCCAGCGTCCATAAAATATTCGCGTGTGAAAGTGACATCACGCCATACTTGCAGATGCCTCGTGCCTTGAATAGTAAAGTGGTTGAGCTACTCTCGTGCATTGTTCATAGCTCGAATTTGAATAGTAACTGTGAATTTGAATAGTGAACTTCGAATTCGAATAGTGTTGAAGACCATACCAAAGAATATCCAGAAGGATACTACCGTGCGTGATGGAGGACAGCGCAAAAGGAATATACAGTCACTCTACTGTAGTCAGGACAATTATTCACCGTCCAGCTGTCCAGCCAACAGTAAGTAGAGATAATTGAAGACTTCGCCTCGAAGTCTCCTTCAGACGATAAGGCTCGCTCCTTCAGATGATAAGCATGAAGGACGCTCCCTTCGTGCTATAAAGCGAGACGCCAGGCGCATTTGTGAAGCATCAGAAAATCATCGAAGAATAGAGAAGACAATCACCGAAGCCTCAGACACGCACTCTCATCCACCACCCACTCCACCAACTCTCCACCCACACACATACACCATGAAGACATGATCTTAGAATGACTCTGAGAATCATCCACCATTAGTAGTAATCATCCATCACCACTGTATCACTCCACCTTTGTAAATTAGAGAATAAAGGAGGTCCCCGTGATCTTCCTGTGCTTGTAAGGTAATCCCTAAGGTTTGTGCTAAGTGCTTGGAGTTTCCCGAAAGAGAAAGCCGTATGTAAGCTTGCTCTGTGGAAATGAATTAAGCTTTCCTATTTGAATCCCTGCCTTCCTTCAAGCTCATTCATATGGGGCGATGTCTCTATGCTATGGACCCTAGAGGGGAAGCCTCTGCGTGTGTTGTTCTCGTGTTAGCTCTGGTAGTGGTGTTTGTAGGAAACCCCATGTGCGTAGAGAAGTGTTCCCTTCAGGTGGAACTGCCTGGGGAGACGATAGAGCCTAAGTCCTATGTGTATACGTGGCTGGGGATAGCGAGGGAGTAGACCGGGTTAGCCTGGTTCTGAAGCGAGCCAATGATGCATACGGTGAGTTCTGAGTAGGACTGTCACAAGCATAGTCGCATGACCGGCTGAATTGTTGGTCTCGCCAGCCTGCAAAAGATCTTTAGAAATATTCATCCGCATATGCATATTCACTAAGCACTAGCTTAACTAATCGCGAAAGCGACATATCAATATTTATATTCGCTAATCACTCGCTCACTTATCCAGCGTCCATAAAATATTTGCGCATGAAAGCGACGTCACGCCATACTTGCAGAGGCCTCATGCCTTGAATAGTAAAGTGGTTGAGCTACTCTCGCGCACTGTTCATATCCCGATTTTGAATAGTAGCCGTGAATTTGAATAGTGAATGATGAATTTGAATAGTGCTATGAATAGTAACTCAAGATCATAGAATTCGAATTTTGAATCCGTTCGAGTTCTCGATAGAACACACCCCCCGATTGCTTTGGTATCAGAGCTAGGTTATTAAATTTTGAATTTAAGGGATTTACTTATTTTGCCAAGTCTAAATAATCTGTCAATACAACCTTAGTCAAATACTTTACTTATAATGGATAATTTAGATAGTGAGATTCAATATTATGAGAAAAAGTTAAGTAAGATTCCTGAAGAATATAATACATCTATGCTATGTGATGGTCTGCCATAAGAGAAAAAGAACTATACTTTAGATGAGAAATATGTAGACTTGATAATATCAAGAAAGATAGAGAACTAAAGAATAAATATTTTAAAACACCTGTTATGATAAAGAAAGAGGAAGATGAGTTAAAAACTAAAGACAAAGAGATTCATAAAGTTAAAGAAGTGCAGACAAATAACAATGAATACATTACAAGTGAAGAAGAGCAATGAGAGATTAATAATAAGTTTTTATTAGAAAGTTATGAAGAAGAAGAAAATAATGCTCAGAGTTACCAAGATTTTATAGACTCTTTAGATGATAAAGAGTTACTCAATCTTGATAATGTTATGGAAGGGTTAGATATAATATCTGAAGATATTAATAGTTCAAAAGAAAAAAAAGAATTAATGAATCAAGAAGACTGTGAACATGATTGGATAAAAGGAAGAGGTGATTATAATATAAAATGTGCTTTCTGTATGTTCTACCCTAGTCAAGAAAATAGACTTACATGTATTAAATGTTTAAAGCAAGCATGTGCTTCATGTCTAAAAATTACTAACAAAAAATGGAGACAAAAAGTAGAACTAGAATCAAATGATAAATTATTAGCGAGTCAGAAATTTAGAAAATAGAATAAATAGCTTAGAAGAAGAATTAGAAGAGCTAAAGAGTAAAATAGAACTCAGTGAAGCTAATAAGATAGAAGATAATCATAGATGTCTTACTGAGTTAAAGGATCAAGCAATGATAAATAGAAAAAATGATAAAGCGATACAATTAAAAGAAGCCATAATAAACTTTAGTAGCAAATATATAGTGAGATTACCGTTTAAAGAAATTATAGGAATAAGAGTACCTGTAAAAGTAAAATTAACGCCTAATATATCTTATAAAATATTAGCGTTAGTAGACACCGGTTGTATAAAAAATATTATACATGATAAATATTTTGTAAAGTGTCCAGAAATAGTTCATACAATAGATCAAGATAAAAGCAGAAATATCTACCGATATGTCTGGGATAAAAAAGGTTCTTAATCAACTAGCTTATGATGTTGAAGTACAAATAAATAACACAAAATATATAATGGATAAAATTACAATAAGAGATCTATCTATGATACATGATGATATGATATTAGGATTAAGATTTCTACAATTCTCTTTACAAACAACTATCATACATGAGTAAGAAATAACATTTATTCCTTACCAAGACAACATTCCATATATAACAGAAGTACGAAAGACTATAAATTCTACTTCAGGAACGACCAATTTAGAACTTCAAGGATCTGATGAAAATGTCCCTAATAATTATGTAGATGAAGAGCTAGGTGAAAATATAGAAGAATTTCATATAGCAAATTCATGCATAGAATGCATCAATCTTCAATCATTAGCACCAAATTGGTATAGAGATATAAAATCTAAAAAGGATATAGATAAAATTGTAATAAGATTGGAAGATATTCAGATAATCGTAGAAATACCAATGAAGTATTAGGACAAGAATGGTATATTATGTAAAATTAACATAGTAAATCCTGACTATATAATTAAGACAAGTCCTATAGAAGCAACACCTAAAGATATAGAAGAATTTAAGATGCATATTGAAGAATTACTAAAATTAGGAGCTATAAGAGAAAGTCGAAGTCCTCATAGATCAGCTTCATGTATAGTTAGAAATCATGCTGAAATAGCGAGAGGAAAGTCAAGAATGGTTATCAATTATAAAAGACTAAATGATAATACTATATATGATGCTTATAATATCCCAAATAAGCAAGAATGGATAAATAGAATACAAGGTAGTAAATATTTCTCAAAATTTGATTTAAAAGCTGGGTTTTGGCAAGTAAAAATTGTAGAAGAGTCAATAGAATGGACTGCTTTCACATGTCCTTAAGGTCATTTTGAATGGCTAGTAATGCCCTTAGGATTAAAAAATGCCCCTATTTTATTTCAAAGAAAAATGCAAAATATTTTTAATGAAAATCAAGAATTTATATTAGTTTACATTGATGACTTATTAGTTTTCTCAAAATCCTATAAAGAGCATATAGCTCATCTAGAAACCTTCTTTAGAAAGGTAGAACAGCATGGGATAATATTGTCTAAAAGGAAAATGGAGATATGTAAGAAAAAGATAAATTTTTTAGGTCATGAAATAGGAGAGGGAAAAATCTATTGACAAGATCATATTACAAAGAAAATCTTAGAATTTCCAGATGTCATGAATGATAAGAAAACCCTACAGCAATTCTTAGGAATAGTCAATTATGCTAGAAATTATATTGAAAATTTAGCTAAGCTAGCTGATCCATTCTATGCAAAATTAAGAAAAAATGAGCAAAAATATTTTAATTCTGAAGATATAAAGTTAGTAAGAACTATTAAAGAAAAGATCAAAGATTTAAAACCCCTAGAGTTACCTTTAGATGATAATTATTTTATTATAGAGACAATGCATCTAAGATAGGATAGGGTACAATATTAAAGCAAAAATCACACAAATACTCTCCAAAGTTAGAAGAACAAAAATGTAGGTATGCTTTAGGAAAATACAAGCTAAAAGCAATAAACAATACGGATAGGGAAATTTTAGCTGTTATTAATGCAATAAATGCTTTTAGATTATATCTAGGATTTAAAGAGTTCACAGTTAGGACAGACTGTGAAGCTATATGCAGATACTACAATAAAATCAATAGTAAGAAAAGTTCAATTAGGCGATGGGTTTTATTTGAAGATATTATTACCGGAAATGGTTATAAAGTAATATTTGAGCATATAAAAGGTAAAGATAATATATTGCCTGATATATTTTCATGATCTTCTATTTTGCAGGAATGAAGAGAGGAACAAGCCCTATTGGGGGTGAATGTTTCAGTTTTGGAACTGATAATAAGCTAAGAATTTTCCCACCAAATACTTATAAATTCAAGCCTCGAGATCATATTGTTCTAGATGATATACAAGAATGCATTCTAGACAATTTTTGGTTTCAATATAACAATAGAAGAGAAGATAAAGGTTACATGCTAGCAATATTAAATAGTTTGGCTAAATATTTTCATATGATTAATGGGAAAATATAACCAAAAGAACCATCTAGCAATATAGAAAAAAAACCCATATATGTTATATATAGGGGAAAAACGCCAGGAATTTATATATCATTTGAAGAAGTTATAGCTCAGCAGATAGAAAAAGAAAAAGATGGAGGAGTGTCTTGGAAAAAATATTTACATATTGATCAAGCTCTTTCATATACAAGGACAATTCTAGGAGTAAACTATTACTTAGAGCCCACAGCTAAAGACTATATCCAAAAATATAGGAAGGCGAATGAAATAAAACCAATATGGGCAGGGCCAAATATAAGAGAAGAAGGATCGTCTAGACCGCATACATATAAAGAGGCGGTAAAAAAAAGATATAGATCCATGAATGAAGAATATGTTAATACTAAGATGAAAGAAAAATTGGAGTCATAACTCTTCAATGGAAGAAAGACATAAAGGAAGAAATCTTACAAGAAATAAGAGGTGAAATAGATGAAAATTTTGAAAATATAATGAAAGACTATGAAGCAAATATTAAGGACTAATGAGTCAAAAATGAATATACAGATATCAGACTATGATGAAAATGATGATGAGATGTTGGATATCCGTGGTCATGGACAAAGACCAGAATATTAGATTTCAATATGATGAAATACCAAATTTGCTTCTGAATATTACATGATGTATCAAAATAAAATAATAAAAGTATTCTTACGAGAATACTATGGAAGATATAGTATAATACAGAGAGAAGTTGGTAGGCTAATAAAGCCTAGTTATGGCAAAGAATGTAAATTATAAAAAAAAAATATCATGAATTATTGTCCTGATATGAAATATGGCAACCTGAAGAAGTGGACAATGAAGAAAATATTGAAGAGTCAATATAGACTCAGTTCAATATCAATATATCTATACAAGAAATATATTCCCTATGTTGATAAAGTGTTATCAACAATTTGGCCGGGGGAAGAGATATCTACAGCCCTGATTGAATACTACATGCCTATCCTTGATTTGATGTTTGCAACATCAATCATTCGGGCGTGGAAGACCATACCAAAGAAATATCTAGAAGGATACTACCGTGCGCGATGGAGGACAGCGCAAAAGGAATATACAGTCACTCTACTGTAGCCAGGACAATTATTCTCCATCCAGCTATCCAGGCAACAGTAAGTAGAGATAATTAAAGACTTCGCCTCGAAGGCTCCTTCAGACGATAAGGCTCGCTCCTTCAGATGATAAGCATGAAGGACGCTCCCTTCGTGCTATAAAGCGAGACGCCAGGGCACATTTGTGAAGCATCAGAAAATCATCAAAGAACCAAGCAGACAGGCCACCGAAGCCTTAGACACGCACTCTCATCCCACCACCCACTCCACCCAACTCTCCACTCACACATACACCATGAAGACATTGATTTCAGAACGACTCTGAGAATCATCCACCATTAGTAGTAATCATCCATCACCACTGTATCACTCCACCTTTGTAAATTAGAGAATAAGGAAGTCCCAGTGATCGTCCTACGCTTGTAAGGTAATCCCTAAGGTTTGTGCTAAGTGCTTGGGGTTTTTCGAAAGGGGACAGCCGTATGTAAGCTTGCTCTGTGAAAATGAATTAAGCTTTCCTGTTGAATCCCTGCCTTCCTTCAAGCTTTTATATGGGGCGATGTCTCTATGCTAGGGACCCTAGAGGAGAAGCCTGCATGTTGTTCTCGTGTTAGTCCTAGTAGCGGTTTATAGAGAACCCTGTGTGCGTAGAGAAGTTCCCTTCGGTGGAACTGCCTGGGGAGACGATAGAGCCTGAGTCCTATGTGTGTATATGGCGGATAGC